>NW_027210710.1:32500-117500 GCF_029030835.1 Brachyistius frenatus | reverse complement strand
TTTCACGTTGTTTTTTTGTTTTTTTTCCGGTACGTATTCGTACGTTTTCTATATTTCGCCACTCGGTGCTGAATGTACGAACAACTCTGTTACGTAGGAAACGGCAGCTGGTGGCGATCAGACCTTCACGTTATATTATTACACTGTCGTCATGGTTACTATCACCATTAGTTATACAACAAGACCAATCAGAATTATTCACAATCCAGATTATCAACAAGGGAAAATATTGTTCTTGAAATGTCAGAAATCCTTTTGTTTGTTTGTTTGTTTGTTTGTGACTCCAACCTGATGAATCTGATCGACCACAAGATGATCAACTGAATTAAAAACAAGATATGAACTCCTCTCGAGCATTAAATCAAAGTTTAATAGATTTTTTCAGGATGTTATTAATTATTCACCGTTTGTAAACAATCACAACGTCTCCTATCAGATACATATTTTTATAAACACACCTCAGAGTCTTATCTTAATAATTAACATCCTGATAGTCTGTTAGAAAGCGTTGATTCATCGTTTAGAAATGATAAACGGGTCATTTAAAGGTTTTGTTTCCAGTTTTCTAATTTGTTTCGTAACGTTTTACCGACGAGGTGAAAACAAACTTTCATCTGAACGTCGGATCGATTTCTGAAACGGGACGATGAGATTTGAACCCTCGTTTAACCATCGTTGCCCTTTAATGGTGTTTAGTTTGGATTTTTATTTCCAGCATCTCGTTCTACTTCAGATTTTAACGACGACGTCCTGAAATTTACAAAAACTGAACCAACTTCGAACATTCCTCCGAGACAGACGACAAAGCACAAATAAACACAAATAAACACAAATAAACACAAATAAACACAATAAACACGGTTTCTATTTTTCTACGAAGGTTTTTAGTCGTTCGGAAGGAAAACGATCTTCTCAGGTCACCAAACCTCCTCAGGGCTGTAAAATAACTCTTTGCTGTAGATACTCTCACGTCTGTAAATATACGATCAGGATTCATCTGACGAGTTCAACGCTCAGTTTCAAATATCTAAATCAGTTTATTGCTCAACGTGTCGATCAACCGACTGCTGGATTCTGTTTTTATTTTAACGCGTTACAAACGAAGCTAAAGGGATTCTTCTGTCGATGCACTGTTGTTGTTGTTGTTGTTGTTGTTGTTTTTTTTTTTGAGTGATTAAAAACTGGTTTTGTTCACTTTAAAAAGGGAGAATATGAAAAGCGCAGGATTAAAGTCGAAGCCACTGGAGAACAGAGACAGAAACTCAACTGTTTGTTTTTATTTAACAAAGTGACTTTTAAACACTTTTCATAACTGAACTTTCTGATGATCAACGAGCCTGAAACAAACCTCTGCAGGAGTTTTTAAAGTCATTAAACAATTAAAAAACTTCTTTTCTGTTCCCCAAACTGCATTTTTTTTTCTTTTCTTTTTTTTGCGTGCGTGTGAAAAGTTATCATTTGGTAAATATGACGTTTCCAGACTACGATGTTGCTGTGATTTAATTTATTCACTTCCAGGTAAAGAATTGAGATTCATTAATATTTCAGCAGCTGCGTTTATTTAATGAGAATCAGTTCCAGTTATAATCCTGATGAAACGAGCAGCGGACGGATTCACTTTATTTTATGTTGAAACTGTTAACGTGTCAAATTCAACGATTTATTTGAGTTCATCTTTTTGGGATGTTTGTTTGGTGAATTGGAGAGAAAATGTTTTTGTCTTTTTGATATTTCAGAAATGATCTCCGCCTTGTTTCATTTCTTTTCTGGCATCTGAGTCGGTTTCTGAATGTTTCTGCCTTAAAGACTGCAGCATGTTTGAGATCAGCGGTTTCTGGTTTATGTATTTGTTTTTTGTTTTTGCTTCTCGAATAAAGAAAACAATAAAAACTAAGGACACACTCGTCTCTGTGTTTTGTTGTTTTTGTCCATATAGTTTTATTATTTGATATTTAGAAGTTTCCCGGTATTTTCTTTGTCTTGTCTTAAATTTCTTTATCAATGTTAATTATCAGACGTGTTTCAGTTGATTCTTCCTCAGTCTCCTTCATCATCGTCTCCGTCTGGAGGACGCCGCGACCGAACTCGCTGTCGTCTCGACTTTCTAAAAGTGTCCTCGTCCAATCAGATCGTCACAAACGGAAACTTCTCACTCGTTCTCTTTTTATTGTTTCGTCTCGAGTTCAGGCAGAAAATAACAAATTAATCTTTAATCAGCCGTGTGTGTGTGTGTGTGTGTGTGTGTGTGAGAGTGTGTGTGTGTGTGTGTGTGTGAGTGTGTGTGTGTGTGTGTGTGTGTGTGTGTGTGTGTGTGTGTGTGTGTGTGTGTGTGTGTGTGTGTGTGTGTGTGTGTGTGTGTGTGTGTGTGTGTGTGTGTGTGTGTGTGTGTGTGTGTGTGAGTGTGTGTGTGTGTGTGTGTGTGTGTGTGTGTGTGTGTGTGTGTGTGTGTGTGTGTGTGTGTGTGTGTGTGTGTGTGTGTGTGTGTGTGTGTGTGTGTGTGAGTGTGTGTGTGTGTGAGTGTGTGTGTGTGTGTGTGTGAGTGTGTGTGTGTGTGTGTGTGTGTGTGTGAGAGAGTGTGTGTGTGTGTGTGTGTGTGTGTGTGTGTGTGTGTGTGTGTGTGTGTGTGTGTGTGTGTGTGTGAGAGTGTGTGTGTGTGTGTGTGTGTGAGTGTGTGTGTGTGTGTGTGTGTGTGTGTGTGTGTGTGAGAGTGTGTGTGTGTGTGTGTGTGAGTGTGTGTGTGTGTGTGTGTGTGTGTGTGTGTGTGTGTGTGTGTGTGTGTGTGTGTGTGTGTGTGTGTGTGTGTGTGTGTGTGTGTGTGTGTGTGTGTGTGTGTGTGTGTGTGTGTGTGTGTGTGTGTGTGTGTGTGTGTGTGTGTGTGTGTGTGTGTGTGTGTGTGTGTGTGTGTGTGTGTGAGTGTGTGTGTGTGTGTGTGTGTGAGTGTGTGTGACGTTTCATTTTAAGACGACAGATTTCTTGTGATTTGGTAAAAAGTGTCTTCGTGCATCTTTGAGGTTCTTCAGCTGAAAATCAGAATCTTTAACTGAATATTTAAGAACATGAAAGATGTTTTCAACCTGCTCGTCCTCTCTTCGTCCTCTCTCCGTCCTCTCTCCGTCCTCTCTCCGTCTTCTCTCCGTCCTCTCTCCGTCTTCTCTCCGTCCTCTCTCCGTCCTCTCTGCGTCTTCTCTCCATCCTCTCTCCGTCCTCTCTGCGTCTTCTCTCCGTCCTCTCTGCGTCTTCTCTCCGTCTTCTCTCCGTCCTCTCTGCGTCTTCTCTCCGTCTTCTCTGTCCGTCCTCTCTCTGTCCTCTCTCTGTCCTCTCTCCGTCCTCTCTGTGTCTTCTCTCTGTCCTCTCTCCGTCCTCTCTTCGTCCTCTCTGACAGATATCTGAACTCTGTCGGCATCGTCTTGTCTCCTGTTGAAGAATCATCGACGGTCCATTAAATGAAACTCGAGCTGAGCTGCGAAGCGTCTTAATGTCCTTCCTAAAACTTTCCTTCCTGCTCGTCTTTCAGAACGAAGGTTTGGAGATGTGATGAAGTCGGTAGTTGAAGGATCGTTTCTCTGAACTTTGACCTCTCGGGTTGAAACACGCTGGATTTAGTTTTTCTGGTGAAATGTAAATCAATCAGCTGTGATGCTGAAGAGATTTCAGTTTATCAAACCAAAGCAGCAGCGAGTGTAAAAAGATCTGATTATTATTTCTCCTCCAGTGACGGAAGCATGTTTGATCTGAAGCAACATTCAGTCTGTCGTTATAGTTTTGGATTTGTTTTAATGTCACACGTGTTCATGCTGCTTCTTTCAGTCCAGATCACATTTCTGTCGATTTTTACGTTCACTTTGGACTTCGTATATTTTCCTGAAAACCGCCGACATGCACGTTGAATGAAGAAACTACAGTACGATGTGTTCTAATGGAAGCACAAGTGTTCCGGTCCGACCAACCGGTCCAACTCCCCCCCGACGGTCCGACTCCCCCCCGACGGTCCGACTCCCCCCCGACGGTCCGACTCCCCCCCGACGGTCCGACCAACCGGTCCGACCCCCAATGGTCCAACTCCCCCCCGACGGTCCGACTCCCCCCCGACCCGGCGGTCCGACCCCCGTCCGGTCGTCTCCGGCCCGGTCCGAACGTCGAGCCTCTCCGGGTTCGTTCGGCCGAGTCGTCACAGCTGACGCGTCTCCTTCATCCTCATGATTGACGCGTAGGACGGATGCTCCACGTAGCTGTAGTTGATCACGCCTCCGTCGTCCTCGTAGTCCACGTCGTCCTCCTCGATGTCGTCGTCGTCCAGGCAACAGCTGTCCGCGTCCGACCCCTCGTCCTCTTCGTCCCCGTCCGGCTCGCTCTCGCAGCTCATCCTCGCCTTCCCGCAGTTGTTGTTGTTGTTGTTGTTCCTCACCGACGCCTCCAGAGCTTTCTGTCTCCGGTAGAAGTGGGAGAACTTGTTGAAGATGATGGTGATGGGCAGCGCCACCACCAGGGTGCCGCCCAGGATGCAGCCGCTGGCCGCCAGCTTCCCGGCCACCGTGACGGGCACCACGTCCCCGTAGCCCACCGTGGTCATGCTGACCGTCCCCCACCACCAGCAGGCCGGGATGGTGTCCAGACCCACGTCCTGAAAACACACGGTCACACTGTACAACATATTCAAACCAACACCACGCCGTACCAGGAGAAGTAACACAGTTCCTGCTGAACGCAGCGCAGCGATGCACCCGGAGCGGCAGGATAATATACGGTCACGGTAACGTGTGGAACTCAGTGATGATGATGATGATGATGATGATGATGAAGAGGCGACTCTGAATACTTCCTCGTGGAGGTCGCTGCTTCCTGCTGCTCCGGGTGCATCGCTGCGCTGCGCTTCCTTCAGGAACCGTCAGACAGACACGGTTCAAACTTCACCTCTTCGTACTCGGCGGTGTAAGCCATCCCGGAGAAGACGGACACGCCGACGGCCAGGTAGAGCAGCAGGATGCCGACCTCACGGTAACTGTGCTGCAGACGGAGGACAGCGAGTTAGAAACCGTCTCGACGCACGACTGGAACATCCTCACGATACAAAGGAGGCCGGAGACGAGAAAAACGTTGCTCGATGTTGTGCAACTTGGAGGAAAAACAAGGAAGAGACTTAAAGGCCCCCTGTGGAGTTCATGAGCAGCTCCGTTTTATTTGTATTGTTCCCGTCGTTATTTCCCTTCGGATCCACTAAACACCGCGGCGACAAACACTGAATGAAAAACAAAGATTCAGCTTGTTTATTAAAAAAAAAGCTCCACGTTTCATTTCTGCAGCTTCATGAGGCTGAAAACTTTCAGGAACTTCATGAATCTCCTGAAACAAACAACCGCACATGAAGGTGACGTGACAACAAACAATTGAATCTATATGTATTTATAAATGTTAAAACACGAGACTCACCCGAAGCGTCGCCCCCAGCGAGCGCAGACCCGTCGAGTGTCGAGCCAACTTCAGGACTCTGAAGATCCGCATCAGCCTGAACACCTGAGAGAAGCGCAGCCACACATTCAGATCTCTGCTTCTAAATATCGTGCCGTTCGGACTTCGGTCGGTTTCTGACGTCCCCTCCCACCTGGATGAGCCGTCCCGGGACGCCCGGGTCGGACTCGGAGCCCACCATCAGGTCGAAGAGCAGCGTGATGTAGATGGGAACCACGGTCACCATGTCGATGATGTTCAGAGGGTGACGGAAGAACTTCCTGGTGTTCGGGGCGAGCAGCAGCCTCGTCACGACCTCGGAGAGATCAAACACACTCAGCGTCTCTCAAATCTGTCGGCGTGCAGAAGAGAGCTTCGTTTTGTTGTTTTTGATCTCCTCACCTCGAAGGTGAACCAGCAGGTGCAGAACACCTCCAGCGCCTGCATGGTCGGGTCCTCCAGCAGCTTCCCGTCAGAGTCCAACGTCTGACAGGACACAGATTTAGGAGAAGATTGTTCTCACCATCATTTCTCAGACAGACGGGGGACGATAATAAATGATGTTCCTAAAGAGTCCAAAAGAGGATCAGCAACAAAATGTACTTCATCCACCTGGAAGAACCCAATCAGACGTGATGTCGCTCTCCTCAAAGACGCCAGACTCCTTTGACAGAAGCAGTAATTTGACCCCACAGCAGACACAAGTTACTGATCTTCACTCGGTTTGTTGCTTTGTGTTTTATTTGTGGCCGATGAACCCGCAGTACCCACAGTACCCACAGTACCCGCAGTACCCACAGTACCCGCAGTACCTACAGTACCCACAGTACCCGCAGTACCCACAGTACCCACAGTACCCGCAGTACCCGTGCAGTACCCGCAGTACCCGTGATACCCAAGGTACCTGTGATACCCGCGGTACCCGTGATACCTGTGGTACCCGCGGTACCCGTGATACATGTGATACCCGTGATACCCGTGGTACCCATGGTACCTGTGGTACCTGTGGTACCCATGATACCCGTCCTCGTTGTGTTTGAGCTCTCCGTACCGACCTGATACTCCGGGATGCTGTTGATGCACATGGTGGTGATGGACGTGAGCACCACCCCGATGGAGAGCAGGCTGAAGAGCTTGCTGGGGACGGAGTACCCCGGGTTCTCCAGCGTCAGCCACAGACACTTCCTGATGTTCCCGTAACGCACCTCCTGGAAGTGCATCATGTCCCTGGGAGGACAGAGGAAGAGGAGGAGTTTAGAGAGGAAGAGACGGGGGGGGGGGGGGGCACGACTCGATTCGTTCACCTCTTTAAGTCCGATATCTCGTCCACCGACGTGTCGATGCTGCTGACGTCGCTGTCGTCGTCCCAGCTGCGGTGCCGGCTGCCCTCCAGCTTGCGGTCGTGGTAACGGTAACTACAGCAACTGTCCAGGAAGAACTCGTTGATGCCCCAGTACTCGATTTCCTGACTGGGTGGGAAGCAGACGCCAAATCAAAGTTAGTTCGGGAACCGGCTACAGTCTAATAGGGCTTTAAATTAGTGGAGGAAAAATGGAAAGTGGAGAGGGACCACCCCACCAAACTCAGACTAAAATCCTTCACTAAAATCTTTTCACTGTTTGCGGCTTTCAAACTTGAGAAAAAGCAACCGGCAAACAGGAAGTCCTCCATGTGAAGGATTTTCTCCATTTTGGCCTTTTATTTAAAGCAACTTTCGGGGTTCAGAAGCTCGTCTGCCTCCAGGTGACTCGCGCCCTGAACGCCCGGCTGAAGATGGAAAGTTTCTCTGTTTGGCAAGAAGATGCGTCTCTAACCTGAAGCTGAAGACGCACAGCTCCTCCATGATGTGCAGTTTGCCCGTCTGGTAGAAGTGGAGGACGTACGGGAACAGACCCGGGTTCCTGTCGAAATAAAACTCCTTCTCCTGCACGTCGTAGTCGTCGCACACCTGCGGGAGGAAGAAGACGAACGGAGGAAGGAGAACGGAGAAGGAAGTGAGCTGAGGAAGTGACGGGCGGCCGACCCACCTGCAGGATGTCCTCCTCCGAGTCGCAGGCCAGCAGCTTCCCCAGCCGGGTGTCGGGGAACTTCTTCAGCGTGCTGCAGCAGACGCTCCTCTTCAGACCGCCCACGTTCACGTGGACCAGACCCTCGTCGGAGTCCTGGCGGACCCAGCCGGGGACGTCCTCCTTCACCATGGTTAGAACTGCCGAGTCAGCAGAGACGAAGGAAGTGTATGAAATATGAAAAAAAAAAAATCCTCTCTGCTGCTCTACTGCAACGACGACGTGTTTCTAAACCTCAACCTTATTTTTTTTCAGGCCGCCTCTTTATCGACGTATGATTTTTCTGAGGACACGTGATCTCCCTCGTGAGGATTCGGTTACACGACAGCAGCTTTACGTCCACAGTCTGCTCGTGAGGAGTGATACGACTGACGTGAAACACAATCTTCTACGACAGATCATTCAAACTTTGTGTCATGTCACACATTTATTCTTCACACATGTTTATTTATGTTACGTAATTAAATCATCCTATTTAATTTAATTTACATTTTATTCACTTTGGATTTGATGAGAGAAGTTGAATGGGAGTCTATGGAGCCGGAGGCTTTTTGGAGCCGACCTCTAGTGGCACTCGCTGGGATTGCAGCTGAAGACACTTCTGGATCAGAACCATTTTACAGACCTGAAGCTACGAACACTTTTATAATCAATCTGTGGGGAAAAACACGCAAAATGAATAACGGAGACGTAAAAGTGTCCGTGTCTGTGCTCACTGTTATACCCAGAGAATAGATGTTGTTTGAGTCTTTCTATGGGATTTGTTGACAGAATAACATCAGCCTCGTCCTTTAAGCTCATTTCAATTTGAGTTTTCAACATTTTGACCTTGAACATGAAGCTTTACTGGAACTTTTTGAATCACTGCCAACGTGTGAATTAGACCTTGTCGTCTCTTTTGCTCCCCTTTCTTCTTCTTTTTTTTTTTTTAAAGCTGAGTCAGCGATCTTTAAAAAAAGACCCCATGGAAAGGATTTCTGCTGAGGAGGAATTTCCATTTTATTCAATTATTTATTTTTTTATGTAGGCACTTTAGTTCCAGCCACTCGGCCAAATGCAGACGGCCAGACACTAATTTGATGTACCTGACAAATCAGGACGCTCATTGGTTCAGAGCCAAAAAGCTTTTAATGGATTTTAAATCTTCACTGAGTGAACCTCAGCGTGTATCCATTAAATTTCACTCAAATCAACACTAACAGGTTGTAAGCATGTGATCAAGTATTAAAAACCCCACATAGATGCAGCCCAAACAGAAAGCGACTCCCACACATGCTCGTTTACTGTCCAAACACCCACATGCTGCACAACACTTTCACAATAACAAAAAAACTACACAATGAAATCACGCAGCACACGAGTATAAAGTTCACATCAAACTCTGAAAGTGTGGGAAAAAAACGTATGGTGACGTTTTCAGAGGCCTCCTGAAATACTAGAATATTAATATAACTGCCAGGAAAACACAATTCAATCCAGCTCTGTTGGTTTAATATCTCTTAGCAACAGGTGAAGTTTCCGGGACGGTAGATGTTGGTTTTACGCACCTGCTGAGATCAGAGGCTCCTTTTTTATTTGATAAATTTCTAATATTTCCCAGAAGAAGTCTGTTGAGGCTACTTCCTGTTTTTATGGCACCAGATTGAATATTCTGCCATTCGTTTATCATGTGATTAATATTCCTGCTTTTTCTTTCTTCCTGATCAGTGATGCCTCCGAACAGCAGCGAGGGCTCCCGTCCTCTCTGAGGCTGCAGTAAGTGGCTCGCTGCAGGTAAAGGGTGGGTGTAATGTGATGTAATGATGTTACTCGGTCTCTGATTGCAGAAGGTAGGAAATGGAGCCGAGGAATCGCGGACGTTGTGTCGACTTAATGGTGTTTTTAACCGCGGCGCTCTGACTTCATCTGCTCCTGAATATCTCCCTCTCGCTTCCTGCTGCTGTTTTAATCCAGTTTTTTTTTTCTGCTCAGCTCGGTGATTTATGTCCACAGGATGAAATCCATCTTCATCTGTGTGTGTGTTAAATCCGAGGTGGGTGGAGGGCGTGTTTGGAGGAAGCAGGTCAATGTTGGATAGAAACCAAGTAAATTTACTCAAGTGTTACTTTTAAGTAAAGTTTGACAAACTCTTGCTCCCAGTAGATTTCTATTTTATGCTCTTTTATACTTCTACTACACATTTCAGAGGGAAATACTTCACTTTTAATGTCAATGCTTTCTGTATCAATAATAATATTATAGACTGAAACACCCAACAGTATTTAACTACTTTAATTCAGCTGCTAAATCATTGACTGCTGCTACAAAGTGATTATGGTCAAATATTAATGATATATCTTAGTATAATAAAACACTCTGGTTGTCTTAACATCTTGTTTCTTCTTTTTCTCTTACTTTGTAGTTGTTTTCATCTTTTTTGTTTTTGTCTTGTGTCTTTAGTTTTTTTTTTTTTACTTTATACTAAGTTAATATGAATGAATATGAACATATAGTTTAGTCAATTGTGATGGAGCAAAAATTTCATATTGTTCCCAAAAGTCAAAAATTCAGTTGAGGTTGATTTTATTTATTTATTTGAAAGACATTGGGACTGTTTACTGTCTGTTCTGGAGATTCACTGACAGCTCTGTTTGGATTTCTTTCCTTAAATGTACGAACTGATTCTACATTTGAAGGTGAAAATTATCCTTCAAAATCACAGAACAGGACTATTAATATCACAGTAGTAATAAAAAAATTAAATATGCTGTTGCTCACTGGCTACACGGTGTTGCTAACGTAGCGAAACAGCCCATAATAGGTTATATTACATGTTGGAGTACAGAAATGTACCACAAATGTGTGTTATTCTTCATTAATATGAACTTTAATTCATTTTTAATCAGGCACCAAACAAACATTAAAGTGAGTAGTATAGCAGAGGTCGGTCAGGGTGTGTAATAACACGACGGGCCCCCTCCACCCCCCTCCACCCCCCGCTGGGCTCTCAGGGGTCCCGCAGGTTGCACACTGAAATAAAGCTGATCTATAATTCAGAACAGCTGATCGAAACCACAGCGGCGGAAAAACGATGAAGAGAACCAGAGGATGAAGAGTCCCAGCAGGTGAAATCACACAACTTCAAGTTAAAGGATTAATCAAGTCTTTATGGTGGCAGTGACGTGTGATACGTTTCATTGCGACTTACCGTGTCACGAGCCTCCTTCATCACCGGGTCAGCATCCTCCTCCTCGCGCGTCTCTTTCACCCCATGATGCGTTTTGAGAAGTTTAAACTTCCGCAGATGAAAGAGACAAAAACGAGTCGGGAAAAAAAAGACCGCGAGCTCCTTTTGCTAAAAACAAAACCCCCAAAACCCCCAAAACCCCCAAAACCCCCAAAACCCCCAAAACCCTGAAGCACAACCTTCCTTCTGCCTCCAACAACAAGCTGTTAGGAGGAGGGAGCAGAGTCCGCAGCGGGCTGCCGGGCTCCCTCCGTCTGAACCGCGACTCGTCCGTCTCCTCGCTCGGAGGAAGTCTTCGGCTCTTTCCGTCACATTCCGGAACGGGTTCGGATCTCTGGAACAGGAAGTGCCATCAGAGAGTTTGTGTGTTTATGATGCGTTTGCGGCACTCAGTGGTTAATTCAGAGGGAGTTTGATGACGGAGCTCTTTGTAAAGTTGTTTCTGTATCTGCAGAGGGACTCAGCAATCATATTTAAGTGGTTTTATGGTTCCTAATTTTTCTGTTTACTGTGGCGCCGTTGTAATAGTCTTTCTATGTCACACCTGGGAGACAGAACAACATCTCTGGTGTTCCTGTAATGAACTCTTAAATTACTGTAATATGCCTCTAACATCCCCAGAGACATTTTACACTGCAGTAACGTATACAGCTGACGTCACATTTATTCTCATTAAGATAAACTTTCCAGAGCAGAAACACTTCCTCTGCTGCTGCAACAATGCAGCTCCCATGGGTTTAATAAAATATCAATGCGTTGTTTCATTTATTTTCTGTGTCAGGCTATTAAAATAGTTCATCCCACATGGGATTACATGGCACACAAACATATGAACTATAAACAAAACAACAATTTTTTAATAGAAAACAATATAGTGACCGTTCATTGTTCAAATAATTAGGAAAAAAAGTCAATTGCACAGTGTTTCTAATGCTTGTATGTCTTCTGTGTTTCTATATAATTCAGCTGGTATAAATAGCAAAAGGAATCTCCTTCATCAATAATAAAACGTCTTTCTTTTTCTTTTCTCTTCTTGCAGATGAAATTTCACACACAAAGTGAGTTTTTATCTAATTAATCAACAAGATGTTCAGTATGTGTTTGTGGGACCTCGGGAAGCTGCACTCCTGCATGTCTGTGGTCGCAGCGCCATCTAGTGGCCAAAATCTGGTTGTACATCTTGACCCATCCTTCCTTTCCCTCTTTTTTACTTCTTTTTCTTGCGTAGTGCTTTTACACAGTAAAAAAACAACAACTGTCTCTTCCTCCTAGAAGGTCTGGTTCTGGTTCTGGTTCTGGTTCTGGTTCTGATGTAGACGGTTAAACTGACTGAATGTATGTCTGTGTTTGTCATGGTTTGGATTTTACGTCCTTATTTCAGCCGAGCTTTTGTGTTTCCTGTTTGACGTTGTAAAGTCGCTCACCCGCTGGGTTTCAGGCTACTTCACTTCCTGTCCCGCCCTGATTAGTTTCATCTGTCCCTCCTTGTCCTCCTCTCCCTCTGCATGTTTCGATGCTTTTTGTTCCTGTCAGTCCTTTGTTGCTTTATATTGATCAGTTTTAGGTTATCAACAGTTTTTGTTTTTTTTAGATGTCGCCGTTCTGGGTTGCCCGTTTGGACATCATCCATTTTTGGGGACTTGTACTTGGATATCTTAACTTTTGTTTGCATGAAGCCTCTTGTTCCCGGCGTTGCGCCTTTCCGTCCTCTCATTCTGTGAAACATTAGTATTTATTTAAACCTTCCGTGTGTTTGGAATCATTTAAAAATGCAATCAGAGGAACTACTAAAGCAGCAGGTTTTGAAGCAGCCTTTTCCTCTTTCTCTGAGCTGCCGTCTGGGACACCGACAGTAAACAGTCAGTATGTTGGAACCTTTTCGCAAAAGCTGGTTTAAACCACACTGCAGTTTATCAAATGAATCCTACGGCTTGTGACTTCAGAGCTCGTCGTCTGTTTTAGGGAAATACATGCAGGTGTATTGTAACCGCTGTCCATTCTTTCAGTTTGTACCAACTCGTTCGGCTAAAACATGCCAAAGCACCCGTCCGGTGTCCTGCGGCCGGTCAGTGAAACCCCGGTTGGGAGGCTTGGAGCCCAACCTTCAGGCTCACCTTGTTCCCTACAGAGTTGCTGCATCGACCACGATGATGTCTGCGACGGCGGGGATAAGGGAGAAGGTGAAGATCTGAACGCTCAACGGCCATCCCGGCCAGATTCAGAGGGCTGTTCCTGGACACAGACACATGGGTTTGATCTGTTTGTGCTTTTTAAAGCTCTTTTTAAAAACAAATTTACTGAATAAATCCTAAAACAAATATTATATCATCTGTAAGAACCAACCTCAACTTCATCTTGTCCAATCTTGCTTTTCTATTTCTATCTGCCAAATCATTACTTTTTTTTTTTTCACCTAAAAACATCCCAAAATTTAGTCAGTAGCATCTTAATTTTTTTTCACTTGAAATATATTAAACTATTGGAAAATTAGCTGTTCATCTATTTTGAATATTGCGTCTGTAGAGACTGAGTCTGCTTTATATTTCCGCTTCCACTGAATTCGTTTTTTTCGACGGGCACCCCACGTCCTCCTTTTTACCGGAGTATTTAATAAAATACCTCGACCCGCCGGCGTTTAAATCGAGTGCTCCCTTTTCAGTAAAGGCGGGAAATTTAAACTGCGTTCGACCCGCCTGATTGGTTCCGCTTCTGTTGCCAGAGAGACGCAGCAGGAAGCACCTGGAGCTGATTGGAAAGCTGGAGCTAATGCTACTGTTCACCTCATAAACAGCCGGTGTCTACAGTGTCTGCAGCCAGGAGGGTTTTGTTTTTATTTGATTGTTTTTGGAGGGGATATTTGTTACTTCCACCCGACTCAGTTCGTCAACAGTTATTATGTTGGTGTGTTTACTCCGTTAGCCGACCGTTAGCCACTTCTGTTGCTATCAGCAGGACTCAGGAAACAGGAGTTTTTCCTGCTGAAGACTCATGAAGACTTTTTCTCAAAGGATTTATTCTCCACACTTCAGGTCCAGAGGATCAACTTCTCCTCTGCAGGCTACTGTAAGTACTCCCTGTAGTACTGCGTTCAAAAATGACTACCACAGTACAAAACTAGGAGTATTAAAATGTTCCTAAAGTACCCAAAACATACTTTTAAACATTCAACGATTAGTCACCGAAAATTCAACTGTTTTGAATGTGTAATGTGTATTTTATGTTTATTTTTAAAGCAGAAATACAGTTTTCAACTTTTTAAATGTAATTTTTCTGTTTGTTTGTGTACATAACAGTTGAATATGGCTTTGTTATCTTTGTTTTTGACATATTTAGTTAAAACAAGAAGGCCAATTGCAAAAATAACTTAATGATTATTAATTGATTATAGGCTCATTTTTGCATTAAGGACATTTATGATGCAGCTGGTGACAGTGAGGTTAATTTAAGTAATTTACTTTGTATACTGCTGCATATCTTAACCCATGATAACGCATCCTAACGTGTTTGTTTTGTTGATTAGATATTGTATTATTAATCTGAATAAGCAAAGTAGCTTCTAACTAATGGCTGCCACGGAAATATGAAAAAAAAAATAGGGTTGCAACTAGGGATTATTTTCATTATTAATTAATCTTGTTGCTTACTTTCTCAATTAATCAACACCTGTGGCCACGTGAGGAAATGCAGTTTTTGGCGGTTCATCTTTGGCATTTGGAAATTATTATTATGATTATGATATTTTGTTTGTTTATTGTTTTCTGTTTCTTTTCTCTGCACATAAACTTGAGACGAAATACGATTCAAAAATATTTTTCTTTATTAAAAGCTTCCTCCTTCCAGTAAATGGTGCTAAATGCAGGATTAGAAAAGCAGCAGCAGGAAGTCCGTTATCCTTTCATGTAAACATTGTGAAGAAAAGCAACAGGAGCAGCTGTGCAGTAACAACAAAATACCAGCTGTTCGGCCCCATGTGGCTCCTGATACAGAGTCGGCTAATTCACAGCCTCGTCTTGTCGTCCAGAAACTGTAAAGTCGCCGATGTTAGCAGATTTGAACCGTGGTTTTAGACCAGGGACTGCAGCTAGAATCTGGAACAAGTTTGATCATCTTCAGACTTTCCAAATGTGAGCTGTTTCCATCCCGCTGAAGGAATATGTCTTTCTATTGGTCTATTGTTGTCAGCTCCTGGTGCTACTGTCCAGAGTCCAGAGCTGTTTACTCCGCTATAGTCCAGGTGATGGTTGTGAAACGGGCAGAAGAGGAGGAAGCACATATCTCAAGATGTTGAAGTCATCTGTAATATGTTGTTAGTTTTTGATGCAGCATAACAGCTGACTTTCTATAAGCAGTGATTCACTAGACACAGAAATGACACCGTTGACTCTTCAGTCCGATGCAGCAAACAAATACAACAGTGCAATACGAAGTGGGAGTGAATCACATCCCACCGAACCTGCAGCCGACCGACTGTCGGGTGGACGTTAGTCCGCCTCGTGTGATCGCTTCACCGGCGGGTTCGCTTTCAGCAGCACCGGTCGGACACGGTGACTCTGACAGGACAAGTACCGGATCCAGTACTTCCTGAACAGCTCGTCCCGAAACCCGTAGATCATGGGGCTCAGGAACCGGGGGATGATGTAGACGAGCAGGAAGAAGATGTAACGGATCTCCAGGCTGAGGCGGGGGAAGAGGGAGATTAACGCCGCCTGAAGGGAGGGAACCACAAAGGCCAGCATGCACAGCAGCAGCTGGAGCAACAAACAAACAAACAAACAAACAAACAAACAGAGGAGGACAGGATTTATATCACTGAAAAACACTTATTAACAAAAAAAAAAAGAAAAAAAAGAAATTTCAGTTAATCGTAAAAAAAACAATGAATCAGTTTGATAAAAATAAAATGCCAAGAATCCCCTGCCCCTCGTTACATGTAAGGATTTTCTGTTTAACGTGCTGTTTCCAGTTTTCTACCATATGGACCAGGTCATTATTTAACTTGTTGATAAAGAAATTGTTGGATAAACTGCTGATGAAAATAATTATTGTATTTTTCTTCGTCTGTGTTACTGCAGAAAAACGCAGCTTATATTTAGTTAAAACTGGTGATATTTAAATTTCTTGACTCTTTCAGATGGACGGACATTATTATATTTTGTATCTTAAATAAGCTAGTGGACATTTTTGCTGATTAAATACCAAATAATGTGTGTGACTCGATAGCTGCGTTTGTTTTCGTTGTGTTCTCGGTGTTGAAGTTCGTTCAGCTCCTTTGCGTCTCAGCTCTCAGTTTCTCGGTCGCTCCTCCTCCTGACACCCACCTGCACCCCGTGAAGCAGCACCGTGTTCCTGGCTCTCTGCACCGAGGCCAGGCCGGTGGAGGCGGCTCGCGCCGCCAGCATGATCTTGCAGTAGGTGTAGAGCAGCGTCAGCGCCACGAAGGACAGGTACGTCCCGTCGAACACGCAGTTCTTGTAGTAGATGGACCGGTCGCGAAACAGCAGCGAGTGGTCGCAGAAGATGGAGGCGTGGAAGAAGCTGGGCGGCTCCTTGACGACGGTGACCAGGAGGTCGGTGAGGGGCGGGACGGCGGTGAGGAGGAGGATGAAGCCGATGAGGAGGAGGGTGCGGGGTACGGTGCACATCTGGATGTAGTGCAGCGGGAAGCAGATGGCGATGTAGCGCTCCACGGCCATGCCGGCCAGGATGAGAGGGGTGGAGCGGGTGGTGAAGACCGCCGTCATGATCTGAGGGCGGCGGACGGCGGTCGGATGAAATGTTATTACAAAATAGACTGAAAATGGGAGGGACTTACCAGAAAGCAGCAGACGGAGGCGTGGATCTTCCTGAAGATGTAGCTGACCACGTAGAGCGCCGTCACCAGGGTCAGCTGGATGGCGTCGTTGATCACCATGGAGATGAACATGATGTAGCGGGGGTTCTCGTAGAAGACACTGGAGTCAGAGAGAGATGGATGCATCTTTACACCAAGGCTGCAACTAACGGGGATTATAATGGAATAATCTGCTTATTATTCAATAACTCTTTTCAGAAATAACATGCAGCAAAGTGGAAGACTGAATAACTGTTTTCAGCAGTATGTTCAGCAGAGGAGGCGTTCAGGTGCACTGTAGAGCGCAGGTCACCTGTGTTTTTGAAGTGCTCAGAGGTACACAGAAGTCACATGGTTAAAAAAAAAAAAAAGGGAAAAACTTGAGATAAATCCAGTCGTGGTTGTGGCTGCGTGTGTTTATCAGATGTGTTGATTAATATAAAAACCTGCTGCTCGGTCAGAGTGTTCGAGAGTCAGACTGAAGAGTAGAGACGGAGGAAAGTGGAACAAGAGTCTCTGTCGTAGTTTTGCAGACAATAATATATCACCCAGATTATTGCTGAATAATAATTGTCTGTAAACCAACCAATTAATTAATCAGATCATCTTTGTAGCTCTGCACCACTGGACCCAACTAAAGGAGATGATTTTCTGGTCAGGTGCTGCTGCTCGTGTCCACAGTTGAAATCATCAAACATCATGAGAGTTGTGTACCTGTGCCGTAGGAAGGTGTGCACCATGCTGCTGTTGATGATGCTGAGGGCCAGCCACACCAACATGGCCACCATGTTCTTGGTCAGAGCATTAGAGAAGCTGTCTTTAGGTACCGCCACGGCGCCCCCTATCGGTACAGAGCTGGTGTTACTCATCAGCAGGTCCAGAGGCCCGTTGGAGGAGTTCATCAGCAGCATCTCCTCTTCAGCGTCTGAGAGCAACACAAATCGAATCTGACTCCATTCATCCGCATTTAAAGCATGTGTTTTACACATAGTTCGATTTTATGGAAAATAGTTAATTGGATCATAAATAACATAGAAATATAACCTCGACAAAAACATTTGCTATAAAATTTATCAACAGTTAATTTTTCTTATACACAATTGACAGAATTTAAAATGGAAAAACAAAGTTTAAGGGTGAGTTTATAATATTTAAACAGATAAACTTCCTCACCTGTTCACACCTGTGTGGTCACACATATCCTCTTCACACTCAGCCAGGAGTTCTTTGAAATCTGCAGGAAAATCTGAAGAAAATTCTGACAAATAATTTAGAATTAAAGACATTTCATCTTTCAGAGGATTGTTCTCAGATTTGTAATAACACAGAATATCTGTAAGATGTTACATCTTTGCATTCAACAGCGTACTTTTATTTTGTGTGTTTGTTCAATATTATTATTAACTATAACAAAGTGTAAACACAAGATGCCTTAATCTGGTTTATATGTAGAATTATAGTAACGCTACATTATCATTCCTGTTTTACACAATATAAATGTTTACAAATACATTATATACAAACTTACATCAATCAGCAGCTCATCAATATTCACACTGCAGTCTGTAATAATAATATATATAATTATGTGACATCACATTAAATAATTATCTGGTTTCGTTGTTTTTCTGCAGATTTACATATTTTAAACTTCAGTTTGAAAGCCTCATAAAACCTTTTTAAACATTTAAAAAACAACAACTAATATTAAATCAAAATCAGCTGTGTTCTAAAGATGTGAAAACATCAGTTCAATATTTACAGACATTAAAGTGAGTGATAACGAAGCCTCTCACCTGTCAGGACCAGGATCAGGACCAGGATCAGGACCAGGATCAGAGTCAGGATCAGGACCAGGATCAGGATCAGAGTCAGGACTTCCTCCAGCAGCCTGCTCCCTCATATAAGAATGCTGTGTATGCGTGTATCGATCAGGTCGTCATGGGGACGGGCTGAAGGTCATGATGTCATAGGTTATCATGCTTCGATTCCCGGTAATGAGCACGGAGGAGATTTTGATCCCTGAGCTCATAATGAAGCTAAAAAAAGATGAATAACAATGAAGTTTAGCAGAAGACGAACAGGCCGTCACTCGTTCAAGATTTAATTTCAATTAATCTGATGAGTATAGATTTAATCCGGGTTTCTGAATGTTGCAGATTACCTGCACAGGTGTGAAAAAAGCAACTATTTGGACACCAAAAGATTTGAGATAATATTGAACTATCTGACATGTTTCCAGGATGTGTGATGTGACTGTGTTTTATATAAACCAGCTTTAAAGCCAACATATTCATGTTCCTGTAAAAACAGTCGGCCGAGACGGACAAAATGATAATAATTCACAATTATAAAAAAACTTTATTGCAATCGGATTATACAAACTCATTCTTACAGATGGTTTTTTTTTAATTTCAGAAGGAATATAAATGCTATATTTTCTGCCACATTTAATATTTTAGACACATATTTTTTATATTTTCTTTGCAAAGAGCACGTTTGAAACGTCTTCAAAAAGTCTTCAATATTCTTCAAAAATACAAACGCCCTTGGTAACCTGTCACTAGCCGGCTTTGTTCACCGCTGCCACTCTGTGCGCTGGTCGGTGCACCTGCTGCTCAGCAGGTGCATCTTCAGGTACTTCCTGAACTTCTTGTCTCTGACGCCGTAGACGACGGGACTCAGGAAGCGCGGCAGGATGTAGACGATCAGGTAGTTTGCGTATCGGATTTCGAGGATGCGTCCCGGGATGATGATGTGCAGGACGACCTCCACGCTCGGGGAGATGTAGGACAGCATGCACATGGTCAGCTGGGCGCCGTGCAGCAGGATGGTGTTCCTGGCCTTCTGGGCCGACGTGGTCTCCGTGGAGACGGCCCGCGCCGCAAACAGGATCTTCAGGTAGGTGAAGACCAGGATGAGGAACACGCAGGAGAAGTAGATGATATCAACGGCCTGTCTTTTGGAAGCCAGGATCGGGTCTTTGAACACGTTCTGGCGCAGGCAGAACACCGACTCGTGGAAGAAGCTCAGGGATTCGGTCGCCAGCGTCACGAACAGATCGGTGATGTCCGGCGCCACGCTGATGAACCAAATCCACCCGATGACCACGTAGGTCCTCCTCACCGTGCAGACCTGAGCGTGACGCAGCGGTTGGCAGATGGCGACGTAGCGCTCGATGGCCATGCTGGCCAAGTTGATGGGGGTGTTCCTGGTGGTGAAGACCGCCACCAGGATGAAGAAGCAGCAGAAAGACACGTTGATCTTGTAGAAGATGTAGCTGAGGATGAAGAGTGTGACGGTGACCGTAAGCTGGACGGCGTCGTTGATCACCATGTGGATGAAGAGGATGTAGCGAGGGTCTTCGTAGAAGGTCTGGAGGAAGACGAAGGGTCGCATGGTTAGATTATGGGGGGGGGGGGGGGGGGTAAAAACAAATAACCGGTAAACTTAACTTCACAATATTTCATTTTTGATTCACAAATATGAAATATGGAGTCATTTCTAAAGTGTTGAATGTGTGTTGGCAGGTGGATCTGCCGGTCTTCATACCTGCTGTGTATTATAGGCTCCAACTCTTATAATGTCAAATATTGCTATTTTATTGATATATTACTTTTCAGTCAAGTGTCTGAAAATGATGAAAAATGACGTTTATCAGAGCCCATGTTGAGTCCAACGATAAAAGTGCAGTAAACAGTTAATTGTAAAAAAGACATTTGATAATTTTAGGAAAAAACAAAACTAAAATGAGAAGCTGGAATTAAATAATTGGGTTTGATGAGCTCCTAAATCAGGTGCAGATGATAATTAAGATGCTGTTTGTGTTTTTACCTGGTGTCTGAAAAAGATGGCAACCAAGGTGCCGTTGATGTAACTGAGGACGAGCCAGACCAGAACCACAATCAGGTTCTTCATGAGCGCCGTGGTGAAAGTATCTCTGACGAGCACGAGCTGCTCCGCCAGCAGAGGGAGCCAGAGAGACGGAAACACAAAGGACTTTCAAATGCAGTTCAATTATCATTTATCAAAGCTTTATTAATGTGTTTCTTTATAATGACATTGTTTAAAATTTACTCTGGAAAGAACAGGCATGTAAATATTCATCTGTACTCTCGGCGCCACATCAAGTCACCTAAAACGGTTCAGAAAGACATTTTGATGTCAAGAGCCTCCTGAAACAGCTGTGAATCAGGAGATAAAACATCTGGACAACATTAGTTCTCTTTAAGGCTTATTATTTGGGGAAAGAGGCACCAGATCATGTTCCACATTAGTTCTTTTCTGAGGAAAACTATTCATCTGATAAGGATGTAATTGGACTCTTTGGCCCCCATAAGGACGGGAGGCCTTTTTTAATTTCAGGGTCAAAAATCTAATTTGAGACATGGACACAATTTAATAAATTCACAGTGACAAATTTATCTCGACTGAATGTTCCTGCTTCAGTTTTGGTAAAAGTTAAAAAGAATCGTGTGCATTTGCTGTAGCAAGACTTTTGTCTCGTCCTATCATGACCGAAAAGAGAAGAATTTTTACACCAAAATTAAACATTAAACATTTTCGTCAACATGCTGGAAACATTTCATAACATACGAACATATATCATCAAACCTGATAAGGGAAAGTCACGTTGCCTCTGGGACCGAGTGATGAACTCATGCTTCACTGTGACCTGACAGAGACACGCTATACAATAATTAAAAAAAAAGGTTTAAATGAATAATTATACTGTATAATATAGTCAATATCCTCAAAAACCATTAAAACATTGTATAACATCATATTAAAACTGTACTTTGATGATTCTTACACTAATCTGACCCCATAAAATGCTGCAGGTTCACAGTGAATCTGATTTTATTTTCTTCTTCACACGCTGTAGAATCCTGAATCTGCAGACATTTCTTGAAATTAGATTTTCTAAATACTTCAAGATTAAATTTTTCCCTGCGTAGATTAAATTTCAGGACATGTATCATTTTGCAGCTTCTCTCTTCCCCCTCTACTCTGATATTTTTCTCCCCCACTGCCTGCATCAAATACACATGAAGTCAAAACATATCCTCGTGTTGGATATTTGATTTAAAGGCTTTCAAATTTGCCACTTTACTTTTGCAAAAATGCATCAGTGCCTGTTTTTTTTTTTTTTCCAGCCCAAAACACAAAGTAATAAACACAATGATTTAGTGGATCAACTCCAGCAGCGCTAACGGCTCCAGTCAGCTGTCAACGACCAGGACTCAAATCAATCGCAGGCAAAATGACATTTATAAAAAAAATTTAAAAAAAAATCCTATTACACAGTTTCATTGTATTTTAAAACGTTAAATATATTTACATTTTAAACCTGGTTTTGAAATGTTAATATTTGGACAGAATAAATGCAAACAAACTCGCGTTATCCTGACTTTAGTCAGAAAGTGTTTCTCACCCGTCTCTGCTGTTCGACCCGCCTGAGTTCAGGTCCGACGCCGGAGGCAGCAGCTTTATAAACACCTCGGTTCATCACAGACGGGAAGAGAGGATGATGATGATGATGATGATGATGATGATGATTATGATAGTTTATGGTTGTTACAATTCTGACAGCGAGGTTTAAGAAATGTTTTTTTATATGGGGATGTTCTGTATTATTTACATTTTTATATCGTGTTTAAATGTGGTGGTCCAGCTGAAGTCTAATGTTGGCCAGTCGCCTCCTGGCAAATGTTTTCTGACATTGTCAGTTTTCCATCCAGGTATGAAGTGCATTCAGCTAGAGCTGCAAAATTTGATCAATTATTCCCCCAAAAAAGAAGAAGGAAAATGAATTCTTGAATGAAGCAAAAAAAAAACAATCTATAAAACATTTGCTGGTTCCAGCTGGTAAAATGAGACCGATTGATGATGCTGCTGCATATTTCTGTCAAAGATTAAAACACACAAAGTTCTGACATTTTGTAGACCTTGTAAAATATTTATTGAGTTGGAGATAAATTAATCTTCAGATTAATGTGAAATAAGAATAGTTGTGAGTTTCAGCCCTAAAAGAAACGTTATGGGGCGAATGAACAGACACCAAACATGGTCTCGGTCCCGCTGAGGAGCTGAATGGATGTTATGGGGTCAGATGATGAGAGTGTTTTCTCCTGCTCCCAATCTTTATGCTAAGCTAAGATAACCATGTCTTGACTTTAGACCTAATAAACAGGCATCAGATTAAGAACAGATGTCACTCATTTTTCAAAATGTTGAATCGTTGTTTGTGACTTTTTCAATCTAAGCGCTGCATTTATCTTTGTTTTGTAGGCGCAGCTTGAGACTTCACCAGGAGGCGCTGTAACCCGATGAATGTGAGTCCAGGCTTTATTATCATGCTAACGTTGTGTTTGGTAGTTTATTGGTGGGTTTATCAGAGCTGTTGGAGTCACCTTAAAGGTCCCATATTCTACACTTGTCTGGTGTTTTATTTCTCTTGATCTCCATAAGAATATGTTTTGGTGGTTTTGAGTACAAACAAAAATCTGGAGGCCGTTTTTATGTCTTTAACATGCATTGATGTCAAAATTCAAAAGTTCCTATTTTCTGGTTAAAAGCTTTCACAAACAGGCAAACTGGAAATTTTCTTTTTGCCGTCACGAAATATGACAAACAACATCGTCAACATCCATGTAAATCAACACGGGTAAGGAGCTCGAGTTCAGGAGGTCAAAATGACTTCTACACTACATTTCTACACAGCTAGCAAACGAGTTCATTTCTTTCTTTCACCATGAACGCTGTCATATCAAGTGGCGTCAGACCTTCTGCTCTCAGCAGCCCGACAGGTGTTGAGGTGAATTTCTTCCCCCTTTAAGTTGCTCATGAACGCACCACAACATTTGATTTGAATTGGACCTTTTTGCAAATGCAGACAAATGTTCTGCCACCATAAAAAACATGATTATTTTCTAGTTTTTTCTTGTTTGACGTAAAATGATCAATATCAATTTTGTAAAGCCAAGAATATTTCTACTGCGACCACCGAGATGAATCTCATGCTGTCTTCCTGTGCTCTTTCAGGGTCGATGATTCAAACTTGATGCTGATATTTTGGTCTGATGTTCAGCAGTTTAGGGTCGAGTTTGTCCAGCTTGTTATCTTAAGTTTGGTACAGAACATCAAAATTTTGGTTTTGTGACGACGGGCTGAAATATAGCAAGAAGGCACAAGCTTGTTAAAAGTCCAAAGTCATGGACTTATTATACTGCAGTACTTTCACACCGAATAGTAAACCTGATCACTCGCAACTCTAATCTATCTAGTTTTGTGATTAGTAGAGCAGCGTGAGTTCAGCTGCAGTCTCTGGTCGGTTTCCATTCTCATTGTACACAGCAGATACTTTTTCAAATACTGTTTGAGCATCTTGTCTCGTAGCCCGTACACAATAGGACTCACACATCTGGGCAGAATCTGGATTAAAATATAGAAAAAGAAGACACCGTGCAGATAATGTCGAGGGAACCAGTAGACCAGAGCCTCTACACATAAAGCGTGTACATAAGTCAGCATAGACAGCAGCAGCTGGAAGCCATGAAGCAGGATGGTGTTTCTGGCCTTCTTTACATCTCTAGCTGCTGATTTAGCAGCGAAGAAGATCCTGAAGTAGGTGTAGAAGAGGGTGAGCCAAACACCAATTAGGAAGACTATGTAAGTAACCTCCCTTTTTTTCAAAATTATAGGATGTCGGAACAAGTTATCCTTCTGACACAATATTGTGGAATAAAATATCTCTACAGGCTCCGTTACCAGAAGAATTAAGACGTCTGGCAGATTTGAGAGTAAACTCATCACCCAAATCCAACCTATTAGAATATAAGTTCTCTTGATGGTACATAACTGAACATGTCGCAGTGGTAAACAAACAGCAATGTAGCACTCCACAGCCATCACAGCTAAATTCAGGGGAGTGTTGACGGTGGTGAGGATAGTAAACACAACAATGAGGCAACATAAGGAAACGTTGATTTTGTAGAAGACATAACTCAAGACGAACAGGCTGATTGACATCGTGAGCTGGATGATATCGTTCACTACCAGGTGGATGAAGAGGATGTAACGAGGATTCATGTAAAATATCTGAAAGAAAAAAAGAGAAGAAACGACAAATTTTTACTTGAATCCATCTCCTTCTACGATTAATAATTACTGATAATTTCATACTAATGATGCAGTAACAACACTATTAATCCTGGTGGTAATAACCCTGACCTGGTGTTTGGTGAAGGTGTGAATCAGCGTGCCGTTGATGTAGCTGATGGTGAGGCCCAGAGCCACCAACAGCACATTTTTGGCCACAGCTGAATCTCTGGAGTCTCGATAACTCGCACTGTCCGACACGTTGTAGTTATAAGATGAGAAATTCATGATTTTAAGGTCCCGCCAAGCCCCTTTTTACAGAAGACAGAATAATATATAACAACTCTTCTCTTTAATGTTCATATTTGTACTAAAAAGCAAAACATTTAATGTGCTGTACTTTGTACCAAAACATCCTTTTTTTTCTTAGAGTTAATATAACAACAACAACCCATCTTTACTTTTGTCAGTAAAATCATTCATCTATCAATGTATCCGCTATTAATTTATATTTTGCATTTTCATAAATATTTCACAAAGTCAATAACCAGCTGTACTTTAACAACAATTGCATATAAAGCATTTAGATTTGTTTCTATGGTGGAAAGCTTTTTTCAAACTGAGATCACCACATGAACAGATCACATATGTGGAAGTAAACAGACAAAAAAAGTTTGAAATTCGACCAAAAATGACAAAAACAGATGAAAAAGTCTTTCATGTAACGTTCAAAGATCTATTTTTTTTTATTCATATCTCAATTAGAGCAAGTTTACTTGTGCTCTTTTAAGATAAGAAGTTCAGCAGTTCAACATGTGGTAATCTAGTTGTTGAATTGTATGAAGAGAGATGCCTTAGTTGGATTTGCTGAGTCGAGCATTAAATGCACATAAAGAGGATAATCCAATACTGCACTACCACAGTGTGATAGCAGCATAGAGGAGGAGCACAGAAGACGTAGTTACCTGGAGTCGAGTATCTCCGTCTCCCCGTTTGACCTGTCGAGAAATGCGTTTGAAATGAGTGTGATGTCTTTATATGAAGCAGGTTGATGCATCGGTCCTCCTGAATGTTGGCGATGATGTCACCGTTATCTCCTACTGTGGATGAGTTAGTTGTCTGTGGGTAAATGCTCCCCGGCCTGGTTACTGTCAGTCAAAACCTTTTTTTTTTTTTTTTTACATCAGAATTCATGTATTTTATATTCATGTTTGGGAACTGAGGAGAGCACTTGCTGGAGTTTTGAAAGTATAGTGTTGTCCCATTCTTGACTGATTTTAGGATTTCCGCTGCTCAACAGTTTGTGATCTCCTTTGTGGTGTTTTTTTGTTTCATTATGCGCCACATGTTTTCAGTGGGTGACAGGTCTGGACTGTAAGCAGGCCAGTTTACTCTCCTACGGAGCCTTGCTGTTGTAATCCGGTCAGATCACAGTTTGGAATTGTTTTGCTGAAACAAACAAGGCTTTCCCTAAAAACAATAAAAAATAAAGACGTTGTGTGGATGGCCGCACATGTTGCTGCAAAACCTGAATATATCATTCAACGTTAATGGTTCCTTCCAGATGTAAAAGCCACCCATGCCATGCGCCCCCTCATATCATCACGCATGCTGGCTTTTGAACTGTGCGCTGATAACAAGCCGAGTGGTCCCTCTTCTCTTACCTCGGAGAATGCGGCGTCCATGATTTCCCCCCCAAAAAGTCAAATTTTGATTTAATACACAAGAGGACAATTTTACACTTTACTTTGTTCCATCTTAAATGAGCTCGGGCACAGAGAAGACGACGGCGTTTCTGGATCTTCTTTATTTATGCTTCAGAATATAAGAGGACACAATCTAAAATCACAACGTAACGTACCAAATGCACTACAGTAACTTCACACCGAATAATCAAGCAATTCGCTCGCAACTCTAATCTATCTAGTTTTGTGATTAGTAGAGCAGCGTGAGTTCAGCTGCAGTCTCTGGTCGGTTTCCATTCTCATTGTACACAGCAGATACTTTTTCAAATACTGTTTGAGCATCTTGTCTCGTAGCCCGTACACAATAGGACTCACACATCTGGGCAGAATCTGGATTAAAATATAGAAAAAGAAGACACCGTGCAGATAATGTCGAGGGAACCAGTAGACCAGAGCCTGTAAACACAAAGGATATACATAGGTCAGCATAGACAGCAGCAGCTGGAAGCCATGAAGCAGGATGGTGTTTCTGGCCTTCTTTACATCTCTAGCTGATGATTTAGCAGCGAAGAAGATCCTGAAGTAGGTGTAGAAGAGGGTGAGCCAAACACCAATTAGGAAGACTATGTAAGTAACCTCCCTTTTTTTCAAAATTATAGGATGTCGGAACAAGTTATCCTTCTGACACAATATTGTGGAATAAAATATCTCTACAGGCTCCGTTACCAGAAGAATTAAGACGTCTGGCAGATTTGAGAGTAAACTCATCACCCAAATCCAACCTATTAGAATATAAGTTCTCTTGATGGTACATAACTGAACATGTCGCAGTGGTAAACAAACAGCAATGTAGCACTCCACAGCCATCACAGCTAAATTCAGGGGAGTGTTGACGGTGGTGAGGATAGTAAACACAACAATGAGGCAACATAAGGAAATGTTGATTTTGTAGAAGACATAACTCAAGACGAACAGGCTGATTGACATCGTGAGCTGGATGATATCGTTCACTACCAGGTGGATGAAGAGGATGTAACGAGGATTCATGTAAAATATCTGAAAGAAAAAAAGAGAAGAAACGACAAATTTTTACTTGAATCCATCTCCTTCTACGATTAATAATTACTGATAATTTCCTACTAATGATGCAGTAACAACACTATTAATCCTGGTGGTAATAACCCTGACCTGGTGTTTGGTGAAGGTGTGAATCAGCGTGCCGTTGATGTAGCTGATGGTGAGGCCCAGAGCCACCAACAGCACATTTTTGGCCACAGCTGAATCTCTGGAGTCTCGATAACTCGCACTGTCCGACACGTTGTAGTTATAAGATGAGAAATTCATGATTTTAAGGTCCCGCCAAGCCCCTTTTTACAGAAGACAGAATAATATATAACAACTCTTCTCTTTAATGTTCATATTTGTACTAAAAAGCAAAACATTTAATGTGCTGTACTTTGTACCAAAACATCCTTTTTTTTTCTTAGAGTTAATATAACAACAACAACCCATCTTTACTTTTGTCAGTAAAATCATTCATCTATCAATGTATCTGCTATTAATTTATATTTTGCATTTTCATAAATATTTCACAAAGTCAATAACTAATAAATTCATGCAGATGATTTGAGGCTCCTGCCAGACAAAATAATACATGAAATATTCCATCTTTAATCTTCATAGTAATGTTATTATTATTTTTTTTTGGTACCAAAAACATCCTCATCTTATTATTGTGAAGGTTTTCTGCACAGACAGGGAACACAACTACAACTCATTTACACCTTTTTTAATTGTAAGTCATCCATCCATCAATGTACCTGTCCTATATTTACATTCACATACAACATTTAGTTTGGTCTTTCTTTAGTAGATATCTTGGATAGACAATCTGTAAAAACAGTTAACAGCTTTTCTAAATACACAGCTTAACTATCAGGTTTACACTTGGATAAAAAAAATGATAAATTATTGAAGTGAAGCAAACAGTTCAATACTGACCTCAGAGGATGGATTCAGATCTGGAGATAAATCTGCCTCGACATGATTGTGGTTCTGCATTTCAAATATTTGTATACAGCAGGTTGAGTGAGGACGTACGTACTCTGTGGGTGTGTGGACCACGAATTAATGACCCGAGAGAATATTTAAAATCTTATGCAATTAACTTCTATTGTCCTGCTTACTTTGGAAAACAATTTAACGTGTGAAGCACCTTCCCTGTCATCATGTTGTTATTTACATCCCTCCTGACTGCTGGTAGGAGTTTAATAATAGTTCCTTAAAAAAAATAATAAGTTACCTTCAGAAGCAGTAAACCACAATAAAGAGTAAAAATAGAAATTCAATTGCACATCATTTTCACATAAAAAGTCAGTTGTTTTTTTAAAAATCTGTGAATCCAAAACAAACATGATTTTATGAATCTATCTTCAGCGTGTTCTCAGGACGGATGATGTTAACGGTTACTGCACATACGAGATACCTCTTGAAGTGCTTCCTGAACGTTACGTCCCGTAGTCCGTAGATAATAGAGCTCGCACAACGAGGAAGAATCTGGTAAATTATAAACGTTACAAAATGGATGGATGTTATTCCTCCGGGGAACAAATATACGAGGAACTGGATGAACATGGGTTGCACGTAGACCATCATGGTCAACAGCACCTGAAGGCCGTGAAGCAGGATGGTGTTTCTGGCCTTTTTAGCGTCTGCGTTTGCAGCTTTGGCTGCAAACAAAATTCTGAAGTACGTGTAGAAGAGAACGATCCAAACCACCACCAGGAACAAAGCGTGGGACGCATCCCTCTTCTTCATACTGTAGCTGCTCCTGAACACTCGGTCCCTCTGGCAGAACACTCTGCTGTGGAGGAACGCAGGAGGCTCAGTGGCCAACATGATGAAGACATCCGGCAGGACGGAAAGGGAACTTATTGCCCAAATTATGCCAATAATAACATGCGTTCTTTTGACTGTACATATGTAGTTATAGCGGAGGGGAATGCAGACGGAGACATAGCACTCCGCCGCCATGAAAGCCAGATTCAGAGGAGTGTTCTGTGTGGTGACGATGGCCGGCAGGACGAGGAGCACGCAGAGGGAGGTGTAGATACTCTGGAAGGCGTAGGTGAGGATGAAGAGGGAGACGCTGGTGGTCAGCTGGATCATGTTGTTCAGCGCCAGGTGGATTAAAAGGATGTAGCGAGGGTTCAAATAGAAGATCTGAATGGAGAGGCAGGAGTCAGGTTAGATTACACCGTTACACATGTTCACCTGCAGAACAGTAGATCACAAGTCTGTCCACTCACCTGACCAGCGTTTCTCTCTTTTTAAATATTTGTATTCATCCTAAACCACCACAGTAGTGCCATTAAATACAGTTATTAAACGGTGTATAAAAGGGAGCGGTGTTGTTTTACATTGTTATTTGTTACCTTGTTATCTATATAAAGTCATTTATAAGTATTTCCACAGTCTAGATTGCAGTTTCAATATTAGTGTGTCTCATACGAGTGTATCATTTTGTCAAGTGGGAAACGAGATAATTAATGTTCACGCAAAAATGATTTACAAGATGTTACATTAAGTTGAATTTCATCGGTTATTAACTTTTTAAGAACCGGTCTGAAAAGAGCAGATATGACGATGCAGAGGGGAAAAAAAGAGGAAGGGAAAGGCACAAATCTAGAGTCAGCATGTTGGCATGAAGGATATTGCAAATCAAAATGATTTAGTTTTTTTTTTTTTTTACCAAAAACTATCAAAAAATGATTTGTTTTGATAATCAATTCATAATTTCATTAAGTTTTTCAAGTGCCCTGATTTCTGGTTCCAGTTGGTCCACATTCAGGGATCATAATTGTAAAAAGCTCCTTTTCTTCTGTCTGTATTGTGTCTAAATTTACTACCTACTACTGTTTACTGCAACAGTGACGGGCATTTCTATCGCTCTTTCTTTTTCTTTTTTAAAGAGAAAACAATTAGTTGATTAATCTAGAATATATAACATTGTCATCTCATGTTTTACAGACACTGGATGAAAATATCTAATAGTAATTAAATATCACTGATTAGATATTTTACCTTTTGTTCTTGCCTATTTTTCCAAGTAGACATTCAGATATTGGGGAAAAGAGGAAGATTTGATATTGAATTAAATCTTTTTTTTATTTTTTTTAACTATGTTTACAGCAACAACAATATGACACTTCTCATGAATAACTTGAATCTCTACATAAAACAAGTCACGTTTTGAAGCCACATCATATACATTCACTGTTCACTCAGAAAGGAGTAGATATGAAACCCTACGTGATGCTGGTTGAACGTGTGGACCATGGTGGCGTTAATGTACACGATGGTGACGCCGAGGACGACAACGGTCACGGTTTTGCCGACAGCTGTAACTAAGGTGTCCCGGAGGTTCACCGATCCCGTCGCGTTACCGTCCTTGGTGGAGAAATTCATGTCGGCATCTGAGGAACATGTTTCAAAGGCAGAAGACGTAAAATATCATGATGAAATATCATCTGAAAACAATCGCTTTGACCGCGTTGAAAACTTCAATATTAAAAGTCATCTTCATGTGTTTGTAAGTAGTCCAGTGAAGCAAACAGGTAAATCTACTGACCTCAGGTGATGGCTGCAGATGTGGATCTTAATGTGCACTGGGATGAGTGCTCTGTTGCATTAGTTTATATAATAAATGCACACTGAACACGTGTTCATGCTTCTGATTTGAAACATGTGGCAGAGCAGCCTGATGATTGGTTCACGCTGATGTTAATTACAGCTTCACAGATATCCGTCTCAATTTAAACTAGATTTGATTTTAGATAACAAAAATCTACAGTATACAAATGTTGAAATAAATTTGTACAGATAATTGTGTGAACAACATTTTGGGGAGTTAGCTGAGGAGATCGAACAGTTCAATGAATATAATCCCATTTCCAAAATGTTGGGAAGCGATGTGACAAAAAACTGATTGTGTTGATTTGAAAATCATGGAAACTTATATTTAATTGAAAAATAGACCAAAGACGACAACATGTTGAAAAGGAGAAATTTTATTGTTTCATGAAAAATATATGCTTATTTTTAATTTGATGGCAACAACATGTTTCCAAAACGTTGTGACAGGATCATGTTGACCACCGTGTTGCTTCACCTGTTGTTTTTACAACACTCTGTAAACATTTGGGAACTGAGGGGCCAGCTGCTGTTTTCCAGTTGCAGTTGGAGTTTTGAAAGTGAGATTTTGTCCCATTCTTGTCTGAATTTAAAAACGCAATCTTATGCACACAAACCTAAATGTTCAAGTCTTTTCATTTTGTTCATATTTATTTAAACATGCTGGTAGTTGACCAAAGTTTGACAGACCGTTTGTTGCTTGTCTAATGTACGTAGAGTTTGCACAACAGATGCTCTTTCAAGAACTTCCTGAAAGTATTGTCTCTAATGCCGTAGATGATTGGACTCAGGGATCGTGGCAGGATCTGTATAGTAATATAAATCACAAAGAGGGAGTCGATGGAGTTTTTGGGGAACCTTCGCTGCAGCGCGTCCATCAGCTGGGGAGACACGTATGAAGCCATACAAAGCAGCAGCTGGAAGCCGTGAAGGACGATCGTGTTTCTGGCTTTTTTAGCATCTTTGCTTGCTGATTTTGCAGCGAACAAGACTTTGAAGTAAGTGTAAAAGATGGTGAGCCAAACTACGATCAGAAACAGCAGATAGGTGATGTCTCTCTTCTGGACAATGAGGGGACTCGGGAAGACGGTTTGTCTGAGACAGAAGACTCGCGAGTGAAAGAAGTCCAGCGGCTGCGTGGCCAACGTGATGAAGAGGTCGGGAAGGACGGACAGCACGCTGGTGGTCCAGATCAAAGCGATCCACACTGTTGTCTTTCTGACGGTGCAGATGTGAGCGTGACGGAGGGGGAAGCAGACGGCGATGTAGCACTCCACCGCCATGCAGGCCAGGTTCAGGGGCGTGTTCTCGGTGGTGAAGAGGGCGATCAGGATGAAGATGCAGCAGACGGAGACGTGGATCTTGTAGACGGTGTAGCTGAGGACGAAGAGGACGGCGGTCAGCGTCACCTGGATGATATCGTTGACCACCAGGTGGATGAAGAGGATGTAGCGAGGGTTCGTGTAGAAGATCTGCAGACAGGAAAAGCACACAAAGAGAGAACGTTCAGAAATAGTCCAAAACCAACGTGTGACGTAAAGCAAAGACATTAAACATCTTCTGTAGATGTATTGTAAGTGTTGTCCAGAGTGACAGGACCTGGTGTTTGCTGAAGGTGTGAACGAGACTTCCATTGATGTAGTTGATGGAGATGCTGAGAACCACAACGATCAAATTCTTGGTGACGGCTTTACTGAAGGAGTCTCGAGGTTGTAAGGTCGCAGTCACGTCGGCCGACGACACGTTCATGTCTTCAAATCTGAAAAATACAGCTCAAATATTCTTTGATCATTAGTAAATATTTACTGTGATAGCAGACTTCCACAAAGGATATTATTAGGCGGTGATTTTAAAACACTAACTTCCTGAAGATCAGAAACACGTCGACTGAAAGAATGAGCACTGAAACAAATCGGACATTTTTAGTTGAGTCACACTTAAAGAAAAGTAAATTATTTCAGAAAGGTGCGTCGACACATAAGACAACATCAGTGAAATGTTCATGTTTCTGTGTCACTGCAAAAATTCAACAATTGTAATCTTTAAAAGTGTTTAGTTGCAGGAAATGGGCCCTAAAATAATAATTGTAGTAAAACTAGTACAACCAGAGCTTTGAATACTTATTTGCAATTCAAATACAAAAGCAACAGGGAAAACAAAACATGCTCCAATAATTAGCAGTAGCCATAAAGTTAACAAAATAATAATGATAAAACAATGATAATAATAACAAATAATGTTTAATATTTCATCAATATACAGTAAACATGATGGCCTGTCATCTACTCGTATCCCTCAATACATCTTCCAATCTTAAAGAGTGAAAGCATTAACTGGTGGATTCACCTTTTAACCAACTTTAAACTGAATCATCAACAGGTCATGTTTACATTAACAGTAGAGGGACAATGATGAATCCAGAATCACATTTAAGACTGCTTCTTAAAGCCCCTAAAAAACATGTACTCATTCTTCATAATCCAATTTTAAAAGTTTGAGGAAAAAAGGCTGAAATCTGTCGTGAGCTTTGTTACAGTTTTCAGTAAAGACAGGATCTCTGAAGGATCTCCATGTTGTTGAAAAGCAGTGTTGTAGTGATTTAAGTTTTTAGCATGAACTCAGAGAATCACAGCTTCATTCAGTTACGTTAGATTTGTTCTAAAGAGCGGCAGACAGCAGGAAAGAAACATGAACAATACACTACAAACATAAACAACAGAACAACGTTGTTCCACCTTCACAGTGAAATATGAGTGAAGTCAGAACCGAACAGCAGCTTTTAAAATGTGACGATGTTCTTACCCGAGTTCATGAGTTCAAACAGCAACGAGACGAGACGGGAAATATCAGCTTTTATATCCTCTGTTGTTGGAGGATACCGTGTGTGTGTGTGTGTGTGTGTGTGTGTGTGTGTGTGTGTGTGTGTGTGTGTGTGTGTGTGTGTGTGTGTGTGTGTGTGTGTGTGTGTGTGTGTGTGTGTGTGTGTGTGTGTGTCTCTCTGAGGATGAATGTGAACTTTCAAAGTTTGTACAAACATAAAAAAAAGTTCATTGTTAAGGCAGAGTGAACATTTGTGACAAATTCATTTGAAGAAATTTCCTCAAGGCATTCCTGAAATGTTGTGCGTACAAGCAGTGGTCCGTGTTAGGGGACAGTGAACTTGACCTTTGACCTATTCAAATTTTATCAGTTCATTATTGGTACAAAATGAATGTTTGAATAAATTCTCTCAACGCGTTCTTGAGATATTGCATTCACGAGAACGGTGCGGACCTTTAGGAGGGACGTGAGGTCACAGTGACCTTGAACCTTGACCTTTGACCCCCAAAATCTCTTCAGGTCATCCTTGGTATCGAGTGAATGGTCTTGCCAAATTTAAAGAGATTCGCTCGGGGAGTTCTTGAGATATATCGTGTTCACGAGAACGGGACGTCTTGGTTTTCACTCATCAAAAGATAAACAACTTGTTTGCCACAATTAAATAACACAAACATTTTGTTATCGGTAACTATGAGTTGGAGTCGAGGTCTCAGGATCCGACTCGTGTAAAGCTCTTTTAAAGGAGGATTTCATTCTTACTGTCAGTTCACTTTACATAACAGATACCTCTTCAGGTGCTTCCTGAATGTTTTGTCTCTGATGCCGTAGATGATCGGACTGATGGATCGAGGCAAAACCTGAATGATGATATAACAAACAAATAAGGAGTCGGCATAATTCTTGGGGAACAGCTGCTGCAGCAGCTGTTTCAGCAGGGGGTCTGCGTATGTCGCCATGCACAGCAGCACCTGGAAACCGTGCAGCAGGATGGTGTTTCGGGCCTTTTTAGCATCCCTGCTTGCGTTTTTTGCGGTAAACAGGATTCTGAAGTACGTATAGAAGATAACAAACCAGACGAGGACCAGGTACACGGTGTAGGTGACGTCCCTCTTCCTGATGACGTGGGGATTTCGAAAGGCCGTTTCTCGGAGGCAAAACACGCGGGAATGAAAGAAGTCCAGCGGCTCTGTGGCCAAGGACACGAAGAGGTCGGGAAGAACAGACGAGACGCTGGTGGTCCAGATCAAAGCGATCAGAACCAGCGTTCTTCTGACGGTGCAGATGTGAGCGTGACGGAGGGGGAAGCAGACGGCGATGTAGCACTCCACCGCCATGCAGGCCAGGTTCAGGGGCGTGTTCTCGGTGGTGAAGAGGGCGATCAGGATGAAGATGCAGCAGACGGAGACGTGGATCTTGTAGACGGTGTAGCTGAGGACGAACAGCGTGACGGTCAGCGTCACCTGGATGATGTCGTTGACCACCAGGTGGAAGAACAGGATGTAGCGAGGGTTCGTGTAGAAGATCTGAGGGCCGCAAGAAGTCTGTTAGGGATTCAAACTCCTTCGCAAAAAACCTGCTTTTCTGAAAAATAGTACGAGCTGTCATACATGAAAACCTTTCAAATGTTAACTCGTAATAGAAAAGGAGAACATTTCACAACTGCTGACTCCTCACAAATCTTTTATAATGTTTTTATAAAATCCCAAAAACATGGTGAGAATTTTCTGATTTAGCAATTTCAGGAATCACAAACTCCTTTTACTCTTATGTCTTATCAATAATTTAAGTTGATCAATTTCAAGCCAGAACATCTAGCATTGGATTTTGGTGTCACGTAAATTTTTTTACATTTTATATATTAAATATTACTTTTGTAAATGTATTTTCAGTCGAAGGAAAGTCTGACCTGGTGTTTGCGGAAGGTTTGAATGAGTCCTGCATTGATGTAGTTGATGGAAATGCCAAGAACCAAAACGATCACGTTCTTGGTCACAGCTTTGGCGAAAGAATCTCGGTACTCGATGACTACGGTCACGTTGGTGGACGGCACGTTCATCTCTGGAAGAACTGCAGAAAACACGACTCAGCAGTATCAGAAAATATGTGTGTGTAAATATATGTGTATATATGTATATGTGTATATATATGTATATATATGTATTATTATTATGATGATCAGTTACAATAACATCAAGAGGATTTCTATGTTATTTCTATGTTATAATAACACTTTATTATAGGCCAAATTGAAATTTGAAACAATTTAGAAATTTAAAGTATGTTTGCAAAGTCTCCCTTTTGGAAATAAATAAAATGTCTGAATGTAAAAGCAGGATTTTACTGTTGTAGTTGGTTGAGGTGGAGATTTTTAGAACTATAACTATTTATTTTTAATATGGATTTTCTTGCAGATTTTTTTCTCTGTTAATTGACTGATTGTTTGGTTTAAAAAAAAAATTGAAAATAGCGACACAAGTACCCTAAATAATTATCGAAGATGTAGCTGAGAGCCTAGAAATCTGGAAAACTATTTCAATAGCATATTTAATAATCCAAGATTTAAACCTTTGCATGTTTTCTTTTCTGTTGGCACAAACTTTAATCTGCATGGAGGCATTCTGGCACATCGGAGATCGGAGATATGATCTGTCTCGCTTCCGTGTCTCGATGTTAATCACGTTAATAGTCAAACTATGCTTCACACACGTGTTTAATTCAGTGTTAGGCTCCATTAAAGCTCGACCTCTCTGAGTCGCGACCCCCCTCATCACAGCGTGTTCACCTGAACACCCGTCTCAGGTTTCACACGCCTTCAACACAACCGATTCTCCACAAACCATCTGGTGACACGCAGGTTAGCAACCGCAAAGTCATGTGACAACCCGACACACAACACACTCTGACAGCTGGAGCATGACAGTTTATATATTTATATATATATATAGAAAACACGACTCAGCAGTATACATATATATGTATTCATAATAAGTAATCTAGTTAAAAAAGACCTTTAATACTACCATTGTTGTCAGGAGATAAAAGCTTTAAACATTTATTTCCTTCCAAGAGTAAAAAAAATCAAAGCTGTGCTCACCTCAGGATCAGGGTGTCAACGTGAAAGATGGAAATCAATGTGTTGTTATTTGGAATTGAAGTGAATGCGTTTATAATCTAGGAGCGTTCAAAAAGCTTATTTAATCATTTTCACTGAATCTTTGTGTGCAAACTATCCAAAAAACAAGTTCATTATTAAAAAATTATAGCACATACAAGTATTGAGACGATCACTGAATTAGATTATCAGTCTTTCAAATGTTATCATCAGAGTTGTAACGGCAAAATTAGTTCAAACAGCGTAAATGTTTTGCTGTCGATCATTTTTGAAGAACACGTCATCCAGCAGAATCAGGATTGTGTTCCTGGTTGAATGAAGTTAAAGGATGAAATATCCTGCAACAGAAAAAAATAAACAACAATAACCACATCAAAAACCAAGCAAACAAAATAAACCACATCAGAACCCAGTGTAGGTTAAAGTTGTTAAAACAATATAAACTAGGTGATGATAATCATGTCGTTATCATCTCAATACTTTAGTAGCTCAAATTGGACATATTTCAAACCTCCTAACTACGTAGTACTCACCTTGGTTGATCTGTTTACACTCAACCACCAACGCTGCATCAGACTTTATATGAGATGTGGTCACCAATCATATCAGGGTTCAGGGGTGTGTAGTCATGGTGTGTATGCACCTGTGTATATGTGCAGTTTGTGCACACACATATTAGCAGTTTGAAGATATACCAGCACAAGTACATATAGTTATAAAATTACTTTAGACAAACGTACCAGAGACCTCATAAAAGAGTTCGTAGCTTCAGGTCTGTAAAATGGTTCTGATCCAGAAGTGTCTTCAGCTGCAATACCAGCGAGTGCCACTAGAGGTCGGCTCCAAAAAGCCTCCGGCTCCATAGACTCCCATTCAACTTCTCTCATCAAATCCAAAGTGAATAAAATGTGTCCATCAGTTATCTCGGTGTTGTTAGCTAAAGTCACTCCTTCTTCTTAGTTTTCTGGAGGTCCATCTGAAAATAATCCCTCATTCATTAGAAAGCTCAGCTCGTCCAAATATGGTCACTTCCTGCTCCAAACCGCTCCGAAGTAGCAAAGATGGCGACGGACAGAATCTGAACTGGAGGCTTCATAACTGATTAGATTGTAGTGATCAAAGGTCAGAGGTCACCGTGACCTCACAAAACACGTTTTGTGGCCGTAACTTCAGATCTCCAATTAGGACGAAATGTCTTAAAGCATTATATCAAGAAGTGATGGCATTTAATATCTGAAAGGTCAAAGGTCAACTTCACTGACATTGAAATGTGTAAAAAAAACAAAAATGTTTCCTGTCCATTTTTCAACAGCGTAACTGAAGAACAGAAGGAGACCGTGGACACATTTCACAGCTTTATTGACCGAACACGTGAACACGCGAACACGTATGAGGATTTTGACTTGTTTTTGTTTCTCTGAGTTTACACACTCAAACAGCTGACAACATACAGCAAAACAAACTTTGTCAAAAAACTAAGATTTTGCCTCCTTCCTTAGACTCTGTTAGACTCTTAGAATGTTTCATCTGATCTTTTCATTGTGTTTATCCAGTTTATATAAAATAATAGAATTAATAGATTTAATAGTCTTCACTGCAAATATTATATAAATCTGGACAGACATGAATGTAAACTTCAACTTCACTGCTTGGCGGAGGCAAAAGATTCTAGTTTCCGTTGATAAATATATTTCTAACTTTGTGTCTTTAACTCTCCAACTTCAGTCTTCAGTGTTGCTCCAGTAAACTTGTTGTCACTTTCCACCGCCGAGACTTTGGGAGCATCCCGACCTTCACGGGATCCCTCGGTGCATTCAGGCTTCAACCCTCATTAGGCCCCTGACGGTAAAGGACACACACACACACACACACACACACACACACACACACACACACACACACACACACACACACACACACACACACACACACACACACACACACACACACACACACACACACACACACACACACACACACACACACACACACACAGATGAGGCAGCTTGTTGTTTTTATCAGCATCAAAGGGATTCATTAAAAGTGTCTTCTGAGATGGTTCCTCATCACTGACATCAAAAACAATCTGCAATCACTGTCGGTGACATTTAAGATAATTATTTACTTTAAATGTCTGTTTTTGTAAGTTGTACACAAGTTGCAGCGCTCGGTGGAAAACAGCTGATTAAGTTCTCTGACATTTACCTGAAAACAATGAATTATTCTCTGTGGACCAAAGCTGCTAATCCATAAGGAGAACATCTTTGTTGCTCATTTGTTTGACTTTAATTAACTTTGAATATGAAAACAATCAACAGAAACTTCGCATTTTGTTTGTGATGATCAAAACTTTTCTTTGAGCTTCAAACTGAAGGAAAGATTTGAAGTTCATGAAGCGTTTACAGCATCTTCAGTTCTCTGCTTTCATCCTCAATCACACATTTTCATTTATGTCATTCATCGTTTAGAGTTAAAATGTTCGTTTATAAATTGATGAGTCAACAGGTTTCTGTAAAACTAAAAACTAAAACGGCAAAGATAAAATAAGAATAGTTATAGTTTCTTTTATTTCCTTGAACATTTCAAGAGCTGGAAGGATTAATTGATTAATTGTACTCCAGAAAACTAATTTGATGATTGATTATTTTTAATTAATTTCATTACGAAACATTTTCGTATTCGGTTTTTAATTTCTATCTTTGTAAACTGAGCATTTTTTTTGTCTTTGAACAGTCTAAACATGACATTTGATTGAGGGCACCTGTGATGCAGGAAACATGTGAACGATCCTTTTCTTTTCTTTAAACAATATCTGACATTTGAAAATTAAAAGATGAATTAATTATTTATGAAAATAAATTAATCAGAAAAGAAAACGATAGTTATTTGCAGCCATAATCTGAATGTCAACCTGGGCTCCTGGAAACAGATCAATCATGTATTGAGTTATTCATGTTTACGTTGTTATAATTCTGTAAAAATTCACTATTTTCTGAGATGAATCTGAAATTTTGATAAGTAATAAAAGTAATAGTTTGTTGTAGCCCAACTTTATTTCAGAGCTTTGAGTAAAACTTGTTGTTTGAAAACAGAAACGGGAACAAACAGGTGTTGCGTCGGTCTGCTGAGAGTTTGTGTTTGAAGGTCAGAGTCGCTGATGAAGCTCTTTGTTGGAGAGTAAGTGATCTCCAGGGAGCTGCTCTTTAATCACAGCTCACCGGGGATTCCTTCCGGTCCTCCGCGCCTCGCTGAGTTCACCGGTTCACCTTTGGAGAATTCACTTTGGTCATCAGGGCACTCGTTGCTGTGAAAACGTAACTTCATGAAGTTTGAGGCTCAAAACTTGACTTGACTTCACTCATTTAACTTTTTAATCAGATTATCAGACAATTTCTAAAAGCCTAAAAAAAAAAAAAAAAAAAAAAAAAAGCCTGTCTCATTTTTTATAAATTGAGAACTCCTGTCTTGGAGGTTTTGATGACTTTGTTAATGAATTATTTAATGTTGATAGAATAAAAAAGACAGTATAGGCTCTACTGACTGGTTTTAATCCTGTAGGGACGAACATCCGAGGATCTCGGTCACAAATCATCCAGTTAGAAGCCAGTCGGCACAAATACATCATTGTAAAGTCTTTTTTTTGAGCAGGAAATAGTTTTAAACATTTTAAAAACATTATTTTTTGACTCAGCTTTATGGGCGTGTACTGTAGTGATTACTGAAGGAGCCCACCAAGCACAGGGCCAGGGAATCTGTTTATCATAGTATTATTAATATATATGTTTTACACTTTTTTCAAACAGATTTCTAATCATTTTAAAGACATTTCTTGAAATTATCAAATTAATTTGGTATTAAATTAGAGATTAAAAAGCTGCCTGATAATAACTCGACTGCAGCTCCACCAAATCTGATGCCACAGAAATGAAGCTCGTATCTGTTCCTCTAACGCCCTCACGGAGCCTTTTACCTTGATACTGTTTTCTTTCAGCTGTCTGTGATTGTTGATTTGTGGTCAGCGGGTCATTATAGTAACTGTTTGGAGAAATCTGTTGATAAAATGACTTCCAAATGAAGTGTTGAGTATCTGAAGTCGGACTTCTGAGGTGGAAAATAAACCCCAAAAAATGTGAACACATGAAAAATGACGCCCACTCGGAGGTAAAAAGTTCACTCCTTTATTGCTTTTCTGTGCCGTGATACAGATTCATTAGAAAAATACAAAAAAACAACAAAAGTAAAGCTATTAGAAAATATACAAAAACATACAGGCATTCAAATATGAAGGGGTATACAGGAAATTTATGGTGGTCTTTTTTCTTTTTCTTTTTTTTATACAAAACTACAAGACTTCGACATCCTCCGCTATCATCGTATTCATTTACAAACAGTGAAGCTTCTCAAGGCTGACGATACAAATTTGACATATTTTATGAGTGTAATTTTAATCAGTTGAATTGAATACAATCAGGTCAGATGCAGTTAAAAAAAAAAAAAAAAGCAAAATAAAGTAATTTGTTCTGCATGTCAGTGAATACAGAAACCTTCTGATCTGTCTGGAAAGTGCAGAGTGAAGAACAAATTTGATGCATGAAAGGAAAGGTCATATTTTCCCTCTCGATGACGAGACCACAGCTTCAGTAACACTTTTCTTTTAAATTCCCTTTTTTTGAATTATGACCCAGTTTCCTGTTGAACTGTTCTCGACACAACAAAAGCTGCAAAAGATTAATAACTATCATCTCGCGGCGAGCGTTTTATTTTGAAAGTACACAAGCCAGTTTAATATTGGGAGTGGTAATAAACACTTCATTGTTCAAACTCCTCTCCTGCCCCCCCCCCCCCTCCCCCCCCCCCTCCGATTTGATTTTTATTTGCTATTCTACTGTTGGTAAAAAAAACAAATCTGCTATAAATACATCATATTTAACAAACCGTACAAAACAGATCAAGTATAAATAGGGCACGATAAGAGAAACAGACGACCGGTGTGCAGCTATGAATCAATAATCATATTTTTCACTGGATGGTGTTTTGTGCTTCTGTCTACTATCTACAGTACATTGATTACATCGAGTGTCCAAAGACGTGCTGCAGCACGACCTGGAGGTCAGCGACAGATGTTCTTGTTTTATCGTACACAAATATTCTCCTCGAAATCCTCGAAGTTAACAGACGTCCTGGTTTTTATCCATCTGTCTGAAACTCAGCTGCTTTGATCAGCGGTGGGTGGGAAGGTGGATGTGTTGTTGTTGTTGTTTTTCTTAATAATTACAACTATACCAGAAATAGGATTGTGTATCACAAACTGTCAGGTAGCTCCTGTGAGAGTGAAGGCCACGAAGGCTTTGTGGAAAGACACTTTCTTCTTTTCTTTTGTTGTTTTTTTAGTCCAGGTTTGTTTTCTTTGGGTTTCTGACTCCCCCTCTTGGTAATGATGTCGCCAGGACGTGCCCTCCTCTTCCTCATTCTGCTTCTCTGCCTCGGTTCGGTGACCCGATCACTTCCTGGACAGAAGCTGGTTCTCCAGCTGCTCCAGACGGGCCACCATCCCGGCCAGTGGGCGGTTTCATTAAGGATTGAATAAAGCACACGTGTACAACAACCGGCTATGATGATCAATAACAGTTGGAGCATAAAGTACAAACAGCAGCGCAGCAAGAAACCCTCTGTTCATCAGGATTATACATAATCATAATAACATTTCACATGTGATGGACAAAATATCAGGAACAGACTGAATCATAGAAAAATAAAAATCTAAGTAAGTAGGAAAGTCAGACGATCGATGTTGGTAACCTTGGCGACAGGATAGCATGGGGACCGGGAGGACCAGGGAAACCCTGCATGTGTGTTGGACCTGAGACACACTGCCTGTTTGTTACCTCGTTGAAGCACTGTGTGTGTGTGTGTGTGTGTGTGTGTGTGTGTGTGTGTGTGTGTGTGTGTGTGTGTGTGTGTGTGTGTGTGTGTGTGTGTGTGTGTGTATTTTGATGCGTATGGGTGCGGTTTGACATCAAAACTACCTGGTTAGGTTGAGGAAAGATCTTATTGAAGGGTTTTCTAAAAGAAATCCACGTTGGCTTGTGTTTCATCATGAACCCGAACCCTCGTCTCCTGGGTAACAGTCTTGGGTTCGTCCCGTTTAATCACACTACCGTTCGTGTGTCTTTGACGGCGGCCGATGGGTCAAACCGTCAGTATTTGTGTGTCCACACTGGCAGCGTGTCTGCTGCTGCTGCTGCTGCTGCACTGAATCACTGAGTTTCCTTTGATAAGTGATGAATGTTTGAGGTCCGACAGGTGAAAAACGTGCAACCAAAGAAAGCCCATTGATGTGAAAGGATATGTTTGTGTGTGAGCTGGTCCAGGCTGCTCATGGTGGCATGCTGGAACTCCACCAGACTCTCACAGGCACACGGGTCCTTCACCTCGATCTCCCCCTGACTCTCCTCTGCACAGACAAATCAGCAGTTCATTTACAGACACACACTCACGGAGAAGGTGCATTAATATGCATATTCTTTGTCTACATTAACTTTGTGAAACCTTAAACTTTCACTCTCACAAGGACGGAGGTATCACTTTTAAAACATGTTTCATTCCTGCAGTTTAAACAGTAAATATTTAGATTTAATTTCCACTCAGACCTCCTACAAAGTTAAAACTGTAAATTCCTACCCTTTTTAATGTGTAGGATTAATGTTGGATGAGGTGTTATAATGTATTTGATGGTATGTTTTGCTATTGCTTCACTTTATTTTAGATTTTTTTTTGTAACTGTCATGTCCTATTTGTGCCAGCAGGTGGAGACAAAGAGCCATACATCATATCAATCAGGATACAGAACAAACATCCAGGGACCATCACAGCTCAGCGTCATACTTTAGATCTTTCGAAAACTATTTCGTGTATGAGACAAAAAATCAAATGAAATGTAAATTTTTGAAACTTGAAAAATTAAAGCAGTAAACAAGTAAACAAACTGCCGTAGGTTGAAACCGTCAGCACGAGGAGCGTGATGCCTTCAAAACAGAAACTTTTTTTCACCCCAAAACTATTGAATCGTGATTTATTTTAAAGCTTATTAGACATTTTTAAATGTGAACTCTTGAATGCATCTTTTTTGTACATGTGTTGATGTCAGAAATGTAATGTTCCTCTGAGATGTGGTGGGTGTTCAGATTCAGATTTTCTGCGTAATATCTGGGGTCACCTGGTAAAACATTAGTAAATAGTTGAACTACTTCTCCATGCTGTCACACAAATAAAGCTGCAGCAGAGTTTGGTACCGGGGCAGATGTTGAGTTTGAGGTTCTCTGCGATGGTGTTGATGGCGGTGAAGTCGGTGGTGTAGTAGAAATGTTTCTCCAGAGGCTCCGACGCGATCTCACGCAGCTCGTCCTCCACGGCTTTCCCAACGCCCACCGCGTACATGATGATACCTGCAGACAGACGCAGGCAGAGTTACACCACCAGGGGGCGCCTCCTCCCAGTTTGGGCATTACGCACAGAAAAAAAAATAATAAAATCATGCTTTTTATGTCATTGTGACGGAGTTGAGTCCCACCGGCTTCTTTGGTCATCTTGGCGTACTCGGTGATGTCGTCCTGGGAGCGTCCGTCGGTGAAAACCAGGCCGACTCGGGGGATGTTGCGGGCGGAAGGACGAGCGCCTTCCGTCTCGGAGAAGCTGTTCTCCACCATGTGCTTCAGGGCCAGACCCGTCATCGTGCCTTTCTCCATGTAGTCCACCTGAACATGGACAGTAAAATGTTCTGAGTCTTCGTCCTGCATCTCTTAAACTTTAGGTCAAACTAGAAATGTCCCGGGATCATTTCTACGTTTGTGATGTATTATACACTCTGTTGTTGTTGTTATTTACCTTCATGACAGCAGCTTTGATCTCATCAGCGGTGTGGTACATGTTGAGAGGGAACTCCGTCCTGACCCGGCTGGAGTACTGAACCAGCCCGACTCTGGTACCATGAGTGGACACGTCCAGGGAGTCCACCACCTGCAGCAGGGGAGGAACACAGGTCCATTTAAAAAGAAGAATCTAGATATGATGTATTCTTAATCTTTAATAGTCATCTAATAGACACTTTTCTTTCATGCCACCAATTGTTTTGCTAAATAACAGACCGAACCTGGTTGACAAACTTTTTGACGAGCTCAAAGTTTTGAGGTCGGACGCTCTTGGAGCCGTCGATCAGCAGCACCAGGTCGATGTTGGCCGACTTACAGGCTGAAGAAGAAGAAGAACAATTGGAGGTATTATTTCTCGTATCCATATATTTGAAGCATCAGCAGTTAAATCAGTTTGAGTCCAGTCGGTTTGGGAGCTCAGGGAGGATAAAGGTGGACGGGATGATGGATGAGACTCTCTGCTCTGCCTCTGAAGGTCGTGCCGAGGTGCCGTGTGAAGGTCACCGGCAGCATCTTTATTCTCCGGAGGGGAAGAAAAGAAAAACTCAAAAGAACATCTTCATCCAGACAGAACCGAGCTGCTTTTATCCTCAGCTGAGATCTCCTACGACTCTGATGTGGTGAAGGTTCACCTGGCCGGTCTGTGCAGGTGAAACGGACGACTCGTGACTCCTGACAGGTTTCTTGGAACTCTGTGTTTCCTGCATGTGTTTATCTTCCTGTTGTTTTTAGGCTGATGGATCTGAACTGCAGCGACCACACCGACCTCCCGCTCTGCACCTGCATCCTTCTTGTCGGGTCCTGCAGGATCTACAGGTCCAGCATCGGAGCGGTGAGTCTCTCCGACTGAGCTTATCGATACAGTCCTGCTTTTTATGGCCGAAGCTGCACAGACAACGTTTCAGTAAAGGCTGAGTTTTTTTATACGTATATTTATAGTGGGTCTGTACCAGATTTAGCTCGGGGCTCATTTCCATCTACAGCCCCCCCGGGTTGAAGTTTAAAAAGAAGCCGTTTGTTGAAGCTGTTTGCTTCAGACAGGTCAGTGGTTCTTATGTTCCTGGACTTACTGCCGCAGCTCTTCCTGTCCTCCTGCAGCAGTTGTCCCTCGGGACAGATGCAGTAATAAGATCCTGGAGTGCTCACACACTGGTGCTCACAGCCGTGCCCCACCGTGTAACACAGGTCCACGTCTGCAAACACACAGAAACATTCATTTACATACAGTATGAGAGTTCTGTTCTACTGCGGATCGGTGAAAGGAACCTGAATACATGTTGACTCTTAGAAACACTGTTAATTCAGCTCAGTGAAAAATCCTCTTAACTGTTCCAGACTTTTTTTTTTTTTTTTTTTAAACCCGTTTTAACTCCAAAAAGGTTTTAGATAAACATTCAAGAATAAATGCACACTCAGCACGTTTCAGGGTTCCCATTGGTTCAGGGGATTTTAACAAATCTTTACCAGACAGCAAATTTTCATCATTTATTTGGGCCAAGTCCTTTAATGTTTACATTTTAGTGGCCATTTATCAAAATATAATATTTTCCATAAAATGTAGCTGATTAAGTCGCCAGCTAACTACCGTTATTGTTAGATAAATTCTTTGCCTCTGCAGCCAATATGTAGACATTTATTTGACTTATTTCAATATTGGCGCCTTTTAAACAGAAATCTGTCGATCATTTTCTGTTCATTACAGGTCATGAAATTTCAGCTTTTTTGTCAGTTAAATTTGACCTTAGACATTAGAAGGGGAACCCTGTTTCTCCTCACTCCACATTTTAACAGTAAAATACATTTAAAGCACATTTTAATAAGTGATATATTTCTCTGACTCGTGCACGTCTTCTTGTCCTTGTTGAGTTTGAATCCTTTGTTGCAGTCGCAGGTGAAGACGCCCGGCGCGCTGACGCAGATCTGCTCGCAGTCATGCTTTCCCTCGGCACACAGGTCGATGGCTGACACACACACACACACACACACACACACACACACACACACACACACACACACACACACACACACACACACACACACACACACACACACACACACACACACACACACACACACACACACACACAGTTAGGTTTAACTCGTGTTACATGTGTGGTCTGATGCGTTGCATGGGGTTCTACATTAAGCAGGAGCAGGTTGAAGCCGGAGGATCAGCCCGAGAAGATGTTCAGATGTTCTTTAACACACAGATGATGACGTTTTCAGTTTAATTCACGTTTTAATCACTTTTAATGTGTTTTATTATGTTAAATATTTTATCAAAGTAATGTTTGCTTTCAAACTGACACCCGGTCCAACAGTCCAAACACCCAAATTAATTTACACTCTTCCCATTAGAGAACCTGGAAGAGGCAGATATTTCAGGTCAGATTTCCCACCACCGTAGTGTATGTGTGTGTGTGTGTGTGTGTGTGTGTGTGTGTGTGTGTGTGTGTGTGTGTGTGCCTGACTAACGTGTGCAGGTCTTCTCGTCTTCGTTCAGTGTGAATCCTTCGTTGCAGTCGCAGGTGAAGACGCCCGGCGCGCTGACGCAGATTTGTTCGCAGTCATGTTTCCCCTCAGCGCACAAGTTGATGGCTGAACAACACACACACACACACACACACACACACACACACACACACACACACACACACACACACACACACACACACACACACACACACACACACACACACACACACACACACACACATTGAGTTGAAGTGTGTGTGTGTGTGTCTGTGTTCACTGAAAAAAAAAAAATCGATATCTGATCCAAAGAGCATTTTTTTTGTAGTTGAGATCTGTGTTGGATTTTGTTTTAAGACTTCTAATGAGAATAAAATAGATAATAAACTAAATGCCCAAATATATAAATTCCAGGAAATAGACAGGATCAAAGGGTTTATTAAAACACATGAATTATTCAGTTTGATTCCTTTATAATAACTTCCTGTGACTGTCACACACACACACACACACACACTTCTGCTTTATAACCTTTAACCTATTTAAATATAAAGTTTAACAACCAGGTGTTTTCTAAAAGCCGAGAACAGCCGACTGTAATATTTAAAATGTTTCTCTTTGCGTAGTGCCGTTGTGGTATTTGTGTTAAATACACAATTACACGTTGTATCACGTGTGCTTTGAAGACTTGTGTGTCTTCCAGAGAACGACGAGTCTTCGCTTGTAAATCCTCTTAATTTCACAGGTTTCTGTCAACGCTGCAGGTGTTAGTATGTACAAACATGTCCACCGCTGGTGTTCAACATGCTTCCTGTTGAATATGCATCGTGTGTGTGTATCATTGAGTAGTTTGTGTTTCCTCTGATGGTCCTACGTAACCGTTTATTCTAACAGTTTGATGCTCACCTCCAGCAGCAGACATCTGTTTCTATCTGTTGCTCCTCCGTGTTTTATTTTGTTTTATTTTTTGCTCTACTCACCCTGGCAGGTCTTGCCGTCGTCCAGCAGCCTGTATCCCTCGTTACAGCGGCAGTGATAGCCGTTGAGCACACTCACACACTCGTGATCACAACTGTGGTTCCCGAACGAACAGTAGTCGATCACTGAGGGGGGGAAAGCAGCGGGGAGGGGGGGGGGGCAGCATCAGCGAAGAGCGGCGGTGGGGGTGAGGGGGTGGGGTGGGGGGCTCGCCTTCCTGTTCCCTTTTTAACCTCACAGTTGGTCAGAGCAAAGACTCACTCAGCCATGAAGCTCATCAATGCATTCAGGAGCCTTCAACAGTAAATCAGGTCGGTTTGTGTGTTTTACAGTAAAACGTCTCCCGATCACATCCTGACTGCTCAGTTTAGTGATTTAAAGCACTTTTCTTAAAGCAATGAGTCGTTTTATGTTGACCAACTGCAGGTGGAGGAACGTCGTGCGAACCCACGCTGAGCTTCACGAGGCAGCAGAGGAACCAGCAGGATGGATTTCAGCGTTCGATCAGTAAAACGCAGTAAAAGATGTGTGAAGACGATGTTTTCTGAGACTCACTCGTGCAGGTCTTCTTGTCGTTGTTCAGTTTGTATCCTTTGATGCAGTCGCAGGTGAAGGAACCCGGAGAGCTGAAGCACATCTGTTCACAGTCGTGTTTTCCCTCCGCACACAGGTCGATGGCTGAAACACATCAGGTCCAGTTTTCAAACATCCTGCAGATGTTTTTCTGAATTTAAACTCATTTTTGAATGAATCAGTTATTTACTAACTAGTTTGTTGTTTTAAATTTACAGCTGGAACCACGTTGATATTGTCTTGTTGGTTGTTTTATGTAGTTTAAAGCAGATGGGCCTGAAATCTTCCCTATGAAGGGACAAAATGAATCCGGATGGAGAGCCGCGGGGCAGAAATACGTGTTTATGTGAAATTACATTTCCTCAAAATGTGACAAATAACATTTTAAATCTAAACTTCAGTTTCTGAATAATTCAAATATAAAAATTGTATTTGAGTAATTTTATTATTGTGCAGAAGATATTCTTAAAAATATTTTTTTCTCAAATGTTCTCATTTTGTCGCTCGTCTCATCTCATCCTGACTGGCAGCTCAAAGTGATGCAGGACACATTAACAACATGAGCATCAGCAGGACACAGATGACGTCATTCTTCATAAATAACATGGAGGTCAATGGAACTGTAAAACTCAACTTTTTTTTAGCTGTATACATTTTACAGTTTGGATTTGACTTCATTTAAGAAAACGGAGAATAAGATGTGATGTGAAGAAAATTGTTTCTCATAAATCTGTAACTGGTTCTATATCGAGTGAAGAAGGCTGTTTGTGCCGCTGCATGTTGATCAAAGCCCAGTTTTATTTTAACAAGAATAAAATCTTGTTTGAGGATTTTTCTTTTTTTTAAATTTCTTGCCAGAAGAGAGACTGACTTGGACTTTTTCCTTATTTATTTTTTTAACCTTTTGTGTTTCCGACCTTCATCGCTCCAGTTTGAACTTCTGGACCTTTTCCTGCCTCTAAACATGTCCGTGATTATGATTCCTCTTGTAACGCGACTCACCTGCGCATGTTTTCCTGTCGTTGTTCAGCGTGTATCCGGGCAGGCAGAGGCAGTGGAAGGAGCTCGGGGAACTCTCGCAGACGTGCTCGCAGCCGTGGTCGGACTCCAGACACAGATCCACACCTGCAGCACAGGTGAGCGCTGAGTCAGCATCCGTAACACCAGCCGCAGAATATTTACAATAACATCAACTTAACAAAAAGAAAATAAAAAGTGGGAAAAAAACACCACTATTGTATGACTTTCTTCAGTTCCTCCTGATATTTTTAATTAATTTCTTAATTATTTATATGTAATTATTCACTTTTTTACGCTTTATTTCTGTCTATCTTTTCCGTCTTCCACTGAAGAATTCCAGATTTATTTTAGAGCTGCAGTTCGGTCTAGAAAAACAGCAGCAGGATGAAATATGTTGCACTTAAGGGATTTGAGGAGTCTGTTATGAAAAGGTTTTAGGTTTAAGGTTTCTGGGGTGAGATGGGCATGGGGATTTCTTTAGGTTTTTTTTGTCCAGTCTAGACATTCACAGTGTTTTTAATTATATGGAAAAGCTAGTGTTGCCCCAGAACTGTGTGAAATTTCCATTCCAGAGACTCGTCTGCAGGTTTTTATTCGTCTTATGGTGACTTCAAATAAAAGTAATCTGTTAGCTCCATAAAACGTGAAGTTCCCTACCAGGTTCAGACAGCGATTTAATGAAAACATGATGTCAAATCTATAAAGAATGACTCCTCTCACCGGTCAGGGATTTCATGAGCTTCATGTTTTATCTGTATTTAATACAGTCTTCTGTTTTTGATGACTTTACATTCTGTTCTCGCCAAGCGGCAACCGGCAGTGATGTCATCAACCATCAGTGATGTCATCATCCATCAGTGATGTCATCGTTGGTTTGTGAACGTTATGAATCTTCCAGTTCAGATTCTGTCCGTCACCATCTTGTTAGTTCAGAGCGGTTTGGAGCAGGAAGTGACCATATTTGGACGAGCTGGGGGAGGAGCCAGCGGTGGATCTGACCGATCTGATTGGAAACCTGACGATACTACGTCCCGCCCACCGATAGCTGTAACCTGACTGCACCACAGGCCTGTCAATCAAACAGACACGCCCCCAAAACCAGGTCTTCTTGAATCTTCTTTTCTAATGAATGAGGGATTATTTTCAGATGGACCTCCAGAAAACTAAGAAGAAGGAGTGACTTTAGCTAACAACACCGAGAGAACTGATGGACACATTTTATTCACTTTGGATTTGATGAGAGAAGTTGAATGGGAGTCTATGGAGCCGGAGACTTTTTGGAGCCGACCTCTAGTGGCACTCGCTGGTATTGCAGCTGAAGACACTTCTGGATCAGAACCATTTTACAGACCTGAAGCTACGAACTCTTTTATATCCAGTCTGTGGTTCTCACAGAATTTACTGACAAAAAAATGGTGTAATAAAACCTGTAATTATACAACTTTATCATCTAAAGCTCAAACGAAATGCCAAATAAAAATGTTATATAAATGAAATTCCAGATATATTCGTCATGGCTTGTCCGTCCGTCTCACCGCATAGCTTGTCCTGGAACTGCAGTCCGAACTGGTGGATGAGGTCGAAGGACTCGACCAGGAAGACGTGGTCCTCGAAGGGCGGTGAAGCCATCGCCCTCAGCGATGCCATGTCGGCTCTGGCCACGCCCACGGCGTAGATCTCGATGCCCTTCTCTCTGGCCTCGGCCGCCACCTCCGCCACGCGGTCCTGAGGACGTCCGTCGGTCACGATCACGGCCACGTTGGGAACCTAAAGGGGGGGAAATCCTCAGGGTCAGATCCTTTGTGGACTAAAGATATTTAAAACCCACCAGAGCAGGTTAACTACAGACAGAGAATATAAAACGGTCTTTCAGAGACAGTTGGACGTTCAGTGTCTCTTGGTACCTTCGGTCTGTCTCCGGCCTCGGCGGTAAAAGCTTCATTCATCACGTATTTGATGGCGAGCCCGGTCATGGTGCCCTGAGCGAGGGGGATGATCTCGTTGATGCCCTTCATCATGCTCTCCAGCTTAGGGTGGGTCTTCAGAGAGAACTCACTGCGGACCTGGAGACGCGAGGACAGACGAGGACAGCGATGACGCCCAGAGACAGAACTCATAAACAGAAAATATGATGGAAGTGTACAACGTGGAAGATGGACCGCTGCGGTACCTGGCTGGAGTACTGAACCACGCCCACTCTGGTGGCGTTGAGTCCGATGTCCAGCGTGGCCAGGATGTCGATCATGAACTTCCTCATGGTCTCGAACTCGTGTGGCCGGACGCTGCGGGAGCTGTCGATGAGGAAGACCAGGTCCACCGGACCCGACTTACATTTCTGCTCCGGACCTGGAGGAGGGAAGAAAAACAATACGAGATGTTGACACTGAATACGTAAATGATGACAGATGAGGAGACGTCAGTTGTCCTGGGGGCTCGAGAGCAAAAGGTTTTATCTGATTATATGAGGAGAGGACAGAAACTGTCAAATTAAATTCTACCACAATACATACAAGGACCTCATGAGACGTCATATTTGCTGCAAACCTCCTGAACTGTGGCGCCATGGCAACAAGGTACTCCAACATAACAACACACCAGCTCACAGTGGAGAATAGAAATCAGTGGAAATCACTGCATGGGCTCAGGAACACTCGGCTGTAAGCAGGCGTGTTGAAGACTTCTGAAAATCTTGATGTTTCTCTGCTCCAGTTTCAGGTTCACGGTGAAATCACTTGATTACTTGGTCTTTTCTTAGGTTTGACAAAAAAAACAAAAAAAAACTAACTGTCCTTTGAACAGTTGTAGTAGCTGTTGTGGTTGTGTGACCTCAGACATATATTTATGATCAAAGAGTCTCTACTGAACTTACAATAACTGAAATGGAAGGATAATCTACTTCTTTCTTTGTGGATTTTCAGACGTCTCCGTGTCCTCTTGATGTGTTTTATGTGCCGTCAGGAGTCTTTCTTCTTGCAGCACTATAACTTTCACATTATTTACCACCTGAACTGTCCTCCACGTCTCCGGCTGCCTCAACTCACCTGTTTTTGTCCTCAATTATTTTCGGACGCGCTCGTGTGTCGTAACATCATCTCGGTTCAAAGCTGCTGCGGTCGCGGATGAGAGTCTGTGTTTGTGCTGCGGCTTTACGAGTCGGGAAAGGAATCGTTTGATTTGTTTGATTAATGCACATCTAGAGCTTCTTCACAAAAGGCTGAAGACTATCGGAGTGAGCAGACGTGTGGGAGTGTTGGTGAACCATCTTGACATGAGCACTGGAGGGTTTTAAACATCCTGTAAATCTGTCCACTTCAAAGTCTGGCCAAATAAATCAAGTCAGACGCACATATAAAGTAAAACAAATGTATAGATATGATATCAAACTTGCCTTTATGTAAAGTTATGATTCATGTGAGTCCTGTTCAGTAACTTACAGCTTTTATAAATAGAAAGTGTCGGAGAACTGGAATCTGTCTCCCGAGAATGTTTGCTTTAAATTATGTAGTTTTAAATATCTATTATTTCTTATTTTTAAACATGATGATAAAATCCCTTAGTGAAAAAGTTTACAGATTTTTTTTCCTTTTAAAAACAGGAAAGAAAATAAGGTTAAATAAATGTATTTACATGAGGCCCTAATTTCATGACTCATTTAAAGAAAGTAAACATTCCACATTTGGGAGAAAAGTAAAGTCTTTCTTGAGTTTTTATTATTTTCCATTTCTTTCTCAGTATCGTCGGACTGACCTGCTTTGGGTCTGGCAGCGGCGAGGACGGCCAAGCTGAGCAGAATGAAGCCACACAGAGCTCTGAGCTGTCTCATCTTCATCCTGATGATACCGATCTCACAGCTGGACTCGGTTGGACTGGAACCGGATCAGACTGTGAAGAAAAGGAGGAGGTGGGTGAGTCAGACAGAAATAAAGCAGACGCTGAAGTGTGCCCACGTTATGTCTGATTTGTACTTATTCATCCATGTGTGCAAAGACGTCGAGACGTTCAGGTCAAAAAGGGGAAAAAAACTGGATGAAAAAGTGAAATTAATTTTTTTATTAAGGTTAGATATAGTTAGTTTGGCATCTCTTGGATTATTTTGGAGCAGGAAGTGACCATATTTGGATGAACTGGAAAAGAGCGAGCTATGAGTTCTGACTTGATCTGATTGGGATCAGAGGACACTAAGCCCCGCCCACCTGTAGTGGAAACCTGACTGCACCACAGACTTGTCAATCAAACAGACCTCTTCCCCAAACATACCTTTTTTTGAGGCCTAATATCTAATTAATGAGGGAAGAACCTCCAGAAAACTAATAAGAAGGAATGACTTTAGCTAAAAACACCGAAATGACTCGTGGAAAAAAAAAAGTGTTGACTTCGTATTTCCTGAGAGACGTTGAATGGGAGTCTATGGAGGCTTTTTGGAGCCGACCTCTAGTGGCACTTGGTGGTATTGTACTTAATGTCACTTCTGCATCGGAACCATTTTTCAGACCTGGAAGCTACGAACACTTTTTTTTAAACAGTCTGTGGTTTTAAAAGTATTTTAACAACAGAAATCATTTAAAGTTCCAGCTTTGTCCTGCAGTAGTTTGATTAGTTCGTTTTATGTACAGATTCATAACTGGGATGTGATTTAATCTCAAACTTTGAGTAAACTTCAGAAACAGGAGTGTAGTCATGGTTTGGAGTTGGTGCCGACAGACACGTGATGGTGACAGGACATCCCTAGTTTCTTCTGACTCTTTAAGATCAGCAGACACGGAGGGGGGAGTGCAGGGTTGTCATGGAGACAGATGGAGGAGGTTGGGGTGGACGGACAGGTCAACCAAACATCACAGTTTGATACAAGAGATCAGTCATCACTCGATGAAGCCGTGAGATGTTTGGGAGTAAAGTAAAGAGATCTTGTGCAGATAAAAGACGAGCAGTGACTCGTCGTAGGTTTTAAACCTCCGTCGGCAGCGTCGGCTCCATGTTTTCCACCCCGGTCGTAACCCTGGAGACTCTGCTGTGATCGGTGAAGCTGGATGTGTCGGAGCTCATCAGAGAGAGATTAGAGAGTGGAGAGACACGGCAGGGAATTCCTGCTCTCTGTTCGTAAAAGTGATGATAATGATCACGTGTGTTGCTGCTGGCGGGACATTCCTGTCCGTCCCCGTCATAAAACACTCGTCTGAAAAACACCTGGAGGAGACGCACAGACGTCCCCGCTAACATCTAAACACACACCGCTGATCTGCTGCCGTGTGTCTCCGACTGGGAAGAGTTTCTGTTCAGAGCTCTCGGCCATTTTAAACAGGCGGCATGAGGGCAGTCTCTCTCGTTCTCTGCGGGTCCTTCAGGTGTTTATCTCTGTCTGAGATGATGGCCTGTGGTCATCGCTGGCTCCCGTCTGAGTCATGAGTCAACGCCAAGCAGAGCACAAAGCCTCTTTTCTCTGTTTGTGTCTCTGTTTGTCTCGTTGTGTTTCTCCTCCTCCTCCTCTTCCTCCTCCTCCTCCTCCTGTTTTCAGGAGTGTCTCTGAGGTCAGCCAAACATGTGGAGCGCACCATTCAAGCAGTCTGGTCTGAATTTAGGTCAAACTTATCACATCTATTCCCGATTCTCTGAAAGTGAAGATTTTGACTTCACGGTTCCCTCGGTGGCAGAGCTGCAGGAAAACACGTCCGCTGAAAGTTTCAGATAAAAACAAAAGGTTGTTGTTCGTGTTTTGGCCTGAAAACTTCAGAACGTCACCAGCGATCAAACCAGGAGGATCTGAGGAGCCGTTAAAGAGGCGGCAGAAATATGAAGCGTTTGATACCACAGGTGGATGTCCTGCTGTAACATGGGACATTATACATTATGTGGTATTACCTCCTTTTTTTGATGTCGTATTCGTGTGTCAGTGACCATGAAAGCACAGAAACCTTCTATATTTAGAGAAAACTCAAATCTGGTGATTAGTTTTTGCAGAATTACATATTTTAACATTTTTCTGAATATAGTGAGACTCTAAATCTGAACCTCACATCAGGTTCCTTAATCTGGAGACAAAATTTAAAGTTTCAAAATCAACAAGAAATATAAAAACGCAGCGTGACTCATATCAGAATGATATAAAAACACATTGAAAGATGTTGAAATGCATCAGATTGTAGAGTTGTACTTAATAAAATAAATAATAAATAGTCCTGTCAAAAGATTAAAGAATGGAAGTTTATGAAATTTGGAAATAAAATTAAAAGGCAGCAAAGCACTTTCACTATGAAGTGTGTGTGTGTGTGTGTGTGTGTGTGTGTGTGTGTGTGTGTGTGTGTGTGTGTGTGTGTGTGTGTGTGTGTGTGTGTGTGTGTGTGTGTGTGTGTGTGTGTGTGTGTGTGTGTGTGTGTGTGTGTGTACCTGTGTGTGTGTACCTGTGTGTGTTGTACAAAGACTCCTCAGTGTGACTCTGTACTTAAATGGTGGTAACCCCCCGCCCCTCACCCCCCCCCCCCACACACCTCTGCCCCCCCCTCAGCGCGTCACACACCAACATGTGTTCTATAATTATCCACAAAGAGAATCATTGAGCTCTGATATTTTCTCGTTAAACGAGAAGCCGGTTCACTCAGCTGTTAAATATAGAAACGGAGATACGATTTCCTTCAATCAACACTTTCAACTAATAAAAACTGTCTGCTCTCTCGACACTAAAAAAATAATTTAGTGTAAAAACAATGAACTGAATAGCTTTATTTTTTACGGTCTAAAAGTCTGGAAGAAAATATGCTTTCAGTATAAAATCACAACAGATAAGCAGCTTTTCTTTGCCGCCACATACTGGAGTGTCAACCAGCCGAGACTTCAGACAGAGCTGCTTGTTAGGAGGCGGTCAGAGAGCGGCCGCCATTGTTGACGTTGGCATGAAGGTGAGATCAGCAGCACAGATGAAACGGTGAATGTTTCTTAAAAACCTTTTTAAAGTCCAGGGAGCCAAAAATAAACCTCTGGATTTCTTCCAGTGCAGTTTGTGTTGTAGCGGAGCTCGAGGAAGGTTAAAGGTCAAAATGAGAATCAGCTTTAATTTAACTTTCCACATATCAGACATCTGTCGGCTGTATGAAGAAGTGTACGCAATCAGGGTGTTGTTGCATACGTGGACTGAATATAAAAGTGTTTGGAGCTTCAGTGTCTTCAGCTGCAATACCAGCGAGTGCCACTAGAGGTCGGCTCCAAAAAGCCTCCGGCTCCATAGACTCCCATTCAACTTCTCTCATCAAATCCAAAGTGAATAAAATGTGTCCATCAGTTATCTCGGTGTTGTTAGCTAAAGTCACTCCTTCTTATTAGTTTTCTGGAGGTCCATCTGAAAATAATCCCTCATTCATTAGAAAAGAAGATTCAAGAAGACCTGTTTTTGGGGGCGTGTCTGTTTGATTGACAGGTCTAAAGCATCTTTGCACTGATTGCAGCTGGAACTTAAACAACTGCACATTATCAGGGCTGGATTTCCTGCCGGTGCTGCCCCCTAGGGAGAAGAGCAGGTTAATGCATTCTCCAGATTTCCCCTGATGTCCACTCGCTCTGCCGACACCAGCTTCACCGTGCGGCTTCTGCAGAACACATCCTGCAGGAAGTTTAAGGCGAGAGGCAAACATCCGTCTGATTTATGTTTATTATGTTAAAATTTATATTTTCTCAATTAATTCAGCTTTCTGTTGATTAACTTATCAACTAATTAACAAATAGTTTCCGTTCTGGAAGAGGACATCTTCAAAATGAGTTGGAAAAGGTTAAATTAAACTAAAAAAAACTCCATAAACTGTATTGGCTCTGCATTCATTTGGAAAGCTATGAATTCTCTCTGATTTCTCTGTTTTTCCAAGAGTTTGTCTTCGTTTTTGCAGAGTTTGAAATAAAGTTGAACAAATTTAATTGAAGACCAGGATGATAAATCCATAAATCTGGACAGAGGATCTGGGCTGACCTGTTCGTGTGCATGCAGATCCAAAGCAGAGAGACAGATTCAACATGATTCAATGAGAACGTGATTATTTTCCAGCGAGCTTTGGATCGATGCTGCTCCCACCTCTCCAAACTCTGTCCGTCGCTGCTCCATTCAATTTGACTGATGTAACTTCAAACTGTTTCTTGGGCTTCTAATGTCGCCTGAAACAAGACAAAGCTCTTTCACAGAGTTTTTAAACAGCTGCCAGTAAATAATATGAGTTTGGCCACAAGGACTGTTGTTTGTCTCACTGCTGGATGATAGAAAACACAGACAAGTTGTTGTTTGACTCATCAGTCTGGAAGATAATGTTCAAAAGTAAATGAGGAATTCTTTACCTCTGTTTACATTACAACCAATCTAAGATGTTTCTTTAATTTAATGATCATGTTTCTGAAGTATCTTCCTTTAAAAGTACCGTTTTACATCTCAGTTCTCAACATAAGGCTTTTTTTAAGGTCACTGGAATAATTTAAAGCAACATTAACTGTAAACATGGATTAATAAGAAATGTCATGATTGATGTTTTTACCTTTACAAAGCTGGTTTCACTGCATGTGGTCTCCCTAAAAACACTTCTGCTCCACATGTTTTTAGGTATCAGTAAGAATAGTAAACAGGAAAAAGAGTCGTTTTTACACACACACACACACACACACACACACACACACACACACACACACACACACACACACACACACACACACACACACACACACACACACACACACACACACACACACACACACACACTCTCTCTCTCTCGAAAATGTGTTTTGCATTTTGGACCAGTTTGTTAACTCGATAAAAAACAAATGTTACAGAGATGCAGAGAACAATCAGCCTGCAGTGTTTGTTGTGGAGGAAGGTGTGTGTGAGAAACCTGCAGTCCAGGAGCAGGTGATTATCTCTTTATACACACACACACACACACACACACACACACACACACACACACACACACACACACACACACACACACACACACACACACACACACACACACACACACACACACACACACACACACACACACACACACCAGATAACAGGTCCGCAAACATGAAACCCTGCAGACACGTTCATATGTTTTCCAGCGTCATACTGCAGACCGACTGTACGTTGCCGTGGAAGCGCTTCATCTTCATCATCGTTTCGCCGACTGATGGACATTTGACGTGTTTTAACTCGGCGAGGACGATCGGCGTCGCTGCAGCATGCGCAGCTTCTGATTGGACGGAAACTGAAGCTGCACTTTGGTCCAGAATGAGAAGAACAACAGGAGCAGCTTAACAAGAAGAGAAACTACAGGACGACAGTTCAATTTCAGGTCAGAACCGCGACGAGAAGACATCATTTGTTCCTATTAATTTATTTTTATTATTAAACTGATTGTAATCAACTGTCTGAAAGTCGCTGGAAGCCTCGACGTGTTGTCCTCCGTCCGACTGATTTGTTTGTTAATTGCATTTAGGGCGAGTTTACACAGGTAGTGAACAACAGCAGCAGAGAAACATCTGATTTCAGCAGACCATCAAATGGCAGCAGGAGGCCAACGTGGAGTTTAGTCGACAGCTGCCTGAGATGAATTACGCAGCTCTTGGACTCGGTTCTGGCTTTGTTCTGTTCCCCCTCAATGATACAAGTGCTCGTTCACAGTTAACCCCGAACTTCTCTTATCTACAAAAGCAGAGTGACCATGGACCTGAGGAACGCCCCGTCCTAATGTCAGCACAGGCCACGCCCACCATGGAGGAGCTGGACATCGAGGAAGGTGGCGTGAAAGGTGAGATTATTATGACTCTTTTTAAATACTTATTTTAAAATGGAGTTGGAGGCTGAGGCGGCTGCAGCTCCCCCTGCTGGCCAGAATGAAACAAAACGGAAAGAACTTGAATAATTATGGATAATTATAAAAAATTTACAAGTTGCTGTAACCTGACTGCACCACAGGCCTGTCAATCAAACAGACACGCCCCCCAAAAAACATCTCTTTTTGAAGTTTATTTTCTAATGAATGAGGGATTATTTTCAGATGATGTAAAACACCATGATTTGTTGGTTGGACCACTAAACGTACGATCTCCTGCATGTTTATCCTCAATTCTCCCAAACTCATAAACATGTAATGTTATTATTCATAAAAAAGTTTAAATCTTTTGAGGTGACATCTTAATGTTTAAAACCTCCAAAAAGAAATAATTGCTCACAAACGAGTTTAAACGAGTCTTCAGTGTGAAAAGAAATTATTTTTTTGACCTTTTTCCACAATTCAATCAGTCATCTGAGTCGTGGCCCCCCCGATCACCATCCCACGGCCTCCTGCTGGGGTCGTGACCCGGAGGTTAAGCACCAGAGACAGGTGACAGATATTTCACCGCGCTGCTGACGTCCTGTTGGAGAATCTCTGAGCCTCGGTTTGTCCAAAGGTCGAGAACGAGTCGACCGAGGCGGGACTTATTAAAATGTTTGGAGGTGTTAGAGCAGCGAGGTGTTGAAGAAACATCTGCATCAGCTGACTGGGGGAGAAACACGGCGTGAACAGCGAGCGCCTGCTGCTGCTGCCGTCTGATGACTGATGGCTCAAACAGAAATACAGGAAACACTTCTGTCGAGTCTTTACGAGAGAAACTTTGATTTTGTGACCAAATGTGTTATTATTATTCTGATTGAAGACGACCCGACTCGGCAGGTAGAAAGACGTTGAAGCCACAGGTGAGACAGGAAGATGTGGAGACAGGAAGTGGAGGCAGGCAGGTGAAGTCGTGTCACTTACATATGAACTGTAGTTTCTGTGCAGGTTTGATTGACAGGTCGGATTCACACTGAGAGGAAAACATCTCAGTTCAGAGAGACCACATGTTCATACTGAGGAAGAGGAGGAGAGAGACAGACAGGATGGAGGAGACAGACAGACAGGATGGAAGAGAGAGACAGACAGGATGGAGGAGACAGACAGACAGGATGGAAGAGAGAGACAGACAGAAGGAGGAGAGACAGACAGGATGGAGGAGAGAGACAGACAGGATGGAAGAGACAGACAGACAGGATGGAGGAGAGAGACAGACAGGATGGAGGAGAGAGACAGACAGAGAGAGACAGAAGAGAGAGACAGACAGGATGGAGAGAGAGACAGACAGACAGGAGAGACAGACAGGATGGAAGAGAGAGACAGACAGGATGGAGGAGAGAGACAGACAGGATGGAAGAGAGAGACAGACAGGATGGAAGAGAGAGACAGACAGGATGGAAGAGAGAGACAGACAGGATGGAAGAGAGAGACAGACAGGATGGAGGAGAGAGACAGACAGGATGGAAGAGAGAGACAGACAGGATGGAGAGAGAGACAGACAGGATGGAAGAGAGAGACAGACAGGATGGAGGAGACAGACAGACAGGATGGAAGAGAGAGACAGACAGGATGGAGGAGACAGACAGACAGGATGGAAGAGAGAGACAGACAGGATGGAAGAGAGAGACAGACAGGATGGAGGAGACAGACAGACAGGATGGAGGAGAGAGACAGACAGGATGGAAGAGACAGACAGGAGGAGGAGAGAGACAGACAGGATGGAGGAGACAGACAGACAGGATGGAAGAGAGAGACAGACAGGATGGAAGAGAGAGACAGACAGGATGGAGGAGAGAGACAGACAGGATGGAAGAGACAAACAGACAGATGGAGGAGAGAGACAGACAGGATGGAGAGAGACAGACAGATGGAAGAGAGAGAGATGGAAGAGACAGACAGACAGGATGGAAGAGACAGACAGGATGGAAGAGAGAGACAGACAGGATGGAAGAGACAGACAGGAGGAGGAGAGAGACAGACAGGATGGAGGAGACAGACAGACAGGATGGAAGAGACAGACAGGATGGAGGAGACAGGAGCAGACGTGTGCAGTGAGACGGGTGGAGTGCTGCGTGTGCAGTGAGACGGGTGGAGCGTCGGAGCGCTGCGGTCGGTTCTGTAGGTGGTTCTGTTTGATTGACAGCTGGAGCCTACAGTGAGATGAAGACACAGCACTTCTTGTTAGGAGCTGCAGATTAGAACCAGATGTTCACTCTGCTACTGTTAGCACTTTCACTGACTGCACCACTGTTTCACTGCCTGTCTACCTGCCCGCCTGTCTCACCCTCTCACTTCCTCTACCACTCACTGACTGTCTCACTCTCTCACTTCCTCTACGACTCACTGACTGTCTCACTCTCTCACTTCCTCTACGACTCACTGACTGTCTCACTCTCTCACTTCCTCTACGACTCACTGACTGTCTCACTCTCTCACTTCCTCTACGACTCCCTGACTGTCTCACTCTCTCACTTCCTCTACCACTCACTGACTGTCTCACTCTCTCACTTCCTCTACGACTCCCTGACTGTCTCACTCTCTCACTTCCTCTACCACTCACTGACTGTCTCACTCTCTCACTTCCTCTATGACTCACTGACTGTCTCACTCTCTCACTTCCTCTACCACTCACTGACTGTCTCACCGTCTCACTTCCTCTACCACTCACTGACTGTCTCACCGTCTCACTTCCTCTACCACTCACTGACTGTCTCACTCTCTCACTTCCTCTACGACTCACTGACTGTCTCACTCTCTCACTTCCTCTACCACTCACTGACTGTCTCACTCTCTCACTTCCTCTACGACTCACTGACTGTCTCACTATCTCACTTCCTGTACGACTCACTGACTGTCTCACCCTCTCACTTCCTGTACGACTCACTGACTGTCTCACCCTCTCACTTCCTGTACGACTCACTGACTGTCTCACCCTCTCACTTCCTGTACGACCGACTGCAGATCGACCCGAAGTTGCTTCCACAAAGAAGTTAAAACTTAAACTTTGATTTAAACTTGAGATCGAGATCTCGTCTCGTTCTCAGAAGTCTCAAATCAAACTAATCTGTCTGAATTCTGATTTAATTTTTTCTGCTTGAGTCCATTTTAATGTGAAATGTAATTAAAAGTGTGACAACACACGGGATAACTGTCCTTTAATCACCACAACAAGTCAGCCAACCACAAGTAAAGAGCTCCTCTCTTTTTTCTTTTTGTCATTTGGTGCCTTTCGTCAGCAGGTGTTACTGATTGTTACCATGGAAACAAGGCTGGACGCAGCGTGGTCCACTTACAAACTAATGCTTCACATCCAAACCACAATTAATGAAGTTTTAAATTCTTATTCAGACCACAAAGTTTTCAATTATACAATTTGAAGACGTGTTCATGAAAAACACACAATGACTTTAACAACCTTTGAGCTGCTTACGGAGAAACAAAAGAAAACAACTGTTCAGAAAGTCGAAGTGTGAAGCTGCCTGACTTCATATTAGACCAATGAAGATGGATCCAACTCAACAGACCAGCTTCAATATCCATCTCCTGTCTCACTGTACTCAGTCTGTCTGTCTGTCTTGGTGTCTCTCTGCTCAGACGGGCTTCCCCCTGAGCTGTCTTTCTCCCTGAATGCCAGCTTGTTACCGTCTGCACAGAGAAGTCACCTCCAGGCAGCCAGTGTGAACCCAGAGCATTGTCCTCTGTCTCCCCTCCTCACACTCACTCACTGTGGGTTCCTTCAATGAAACCCCTTCAGTTCATTTCATTTCAAACATTTATAGCGGCACCAGAACTGTTCAAAAACAACAAGAAGTCAAAGAAAGCCAATCAATGCTTTTACCAACAACCCAAACTAAGTCACTCACAGCTGAGTGGGACAAATTAACTCTCTCAAACAAACCTAAATGTGCTTCAGGTAACTAATTATTCATTGATTTGTACATAAAATGTCAGAAAACATCGAAAGATTTAAAGTTTGCAGTTATTAAAGACAAAGAGAAGAAGTCATTTATCACATTTTCAACCCTGAACACACTCAGATTACTCAAATTATTAGTCAGATATCAAAATAGTTGCAGATTGATTTCATTTTGATCTACCAATCAGTTACACTAATGGTTTTAGCTTTTTTTGGCTCCAGTACACCGACCATCTCTAATTATCATCTCTATCACTTGTGCTTTGCTCAAACGTCCAGTCCTGATCCAGTCTGCACCGCAGTGACCCCTGCACACGTTTCACTTAAAACACGGTTTAAATCTTGAAGCATTTAATGTCAGACTTCCGTTTGTTCACGTTAATATCTGATGCTAAAGTGTGCAAACGTTTCGTGTTTTTTTTCCTACAAACTATAATGATTCTTAAATCGATCTGAAAGTTCCTTCTCGTCCTTCCAGAAACCCCGATGCACCAGCCAGGCTTCTCCCAGGCAGACCCCGCTCTGCTGTACCCCCCTCCCCTGTCCCCGGACCCGCTCAGCCCGCTGACTCACCTGGGGACGCTGCTGACCGGACACGACGCACCGCGGACCGCCGGAGGATGGGAGAGGTAAAAAAGGGGTAACAAAACAAAAAAAACTCCCGAAACTCTCTCTGTGTCCCGGGTTAGGAGAGGAGAGGTGACGGGTTGCTGTAGTTTATCCCAGAGCAGAAGCTCACCGCGCCGTGAGGAATGAGCGCTTGGACGTGAAAATGCGTGAAGGGCGGAGGGATCGCTGATTACCTGCCGGAGGTCTTTTACTCAGTGCTGGAATGAGTTGCTGGAGGAATGGTGTGGAGGTATTAAAATGCCAGGAGAAGTATTCGGGGAGGAGGAGACCCCGCCCCCCTTTTCCTTTGAAATCCGAACAATGGGGAGAGCGTGGAGAGGTTTGGAGAGGTGAGGAGGGCCGTGACGCACGGAGCTCACCGTGGCGCACGAGACAGGGGAGCTCTGACGAGTCTTTGACTCTTTTCTTTTTCTCTTTTGTGGCCCGTAAATCCCATATAAAGATATTATGTTAGCTATTGTTGATATATTGGTATAAATTGTGATCATCTGCAGCCAGACGTCACATTTCAATCAAACTCTTTTCTGTTCTTTATCCTCAGATTTGTATTCAGTCACAGAAATCTGGTCATCCTGTAAAACCTCAACACAGTGAATATTATCAGAAAACAACCAAACATAAGAAAATATATCCACCGGGATAAAAATTGACTGAGTCAACGATTCCCAGAGCTTTCAGCTACAGAGCAGGTCTCTTCATCAAGTGGAACTACAACAGATGAAGACTTTATTACAGCAGATGATTTTCAAAGTCAAAAAAACAAGTCAGTCATCAGCTGTAAATCTGCAGAACTTCTCTCACAAACTCTGAATACTTTTTCCTCCATGTTTTTGTTTTATATATTCTGAGGAAAAGTCCCCATTGTAGGTGGACAGTAAGTAAACAGATGGTTGACTATTATTATTTATAACTGTGTAGAATCAGTTATGTAGAACTGATGGAAAAACAAGCCATCGTGAAGCAGGAAATGTTCGATGAACCCATCAACCTCTTTAATACCTCTGACAGGAGGAGGAGGAGAAGGTCTAGACGTTTACCGTTGTCGTGACAACGAAGGTGGCGGAAACCTAAAGGGAGTCGTAACTTTAACGCACAAATTAACACCAGCATGCAGGGACAAGTTTAGAAAGAGGCTTTTCATCATTTTGAATCCATCAGGGTTTTTTTTTCTGAAGAATGAGCTGACACGAATCTATTGGAGCTTTTATTTTGAAAAACTGTCGCAAATTCAGATTCGCTGCCAGTTTGAATAGTTTTGATGCAAACTATAAATCCCTTTCACTGCTGGTAACTAAAAAGAAGTCACCAGTTAGTGTTCGTGAGTGAACTCTGGTTGTAAACGGGACTTTCCTGCCGTCCTTCAGGCGACGACTGAGGTGACAAAGGTTTCAGAAACTTTCCTCTCGTCCAGTTTTACAGCTTTGACTCGAGCTCACAAACTGACCTAACGATGATTGTAGTCATTACGACTCTCAGCCTCTAACAACCAGAACGACTCCTGGATCAGGAGGTTTTAGAGGTGAAAGTGCCCCCCTCCTCCCTTACGCACACGCGCACACACACACACACACACACACACACACACACACACACACACACACACACACACACACACACACACACACACACACACACACACACCCACGTCCTCTTGGTCTTCAGTCCTCTCTGTGTTCCTGGTGTGAAATACCAGAAGGTCTGAGCCCCTGACCTTTGACCTCTGACACACACACACACACACACACACACACACACACACACACACACACACACACACACACACACACACACACACACACACACACACACACACACACACACACAGCCATTCAACTGTGGACTGAGGTGTCGGTGGATTTCCGTCTAATATGAACCGAACGTTCAGTTCTTACAAGGAACTTCCTGCTCTGGTCTGAGATCAGCTGACCGAAAAGCCTGACGGAGGGAGGGAGGGAGGAAATGTGTATGAATGGGCTACGAATGTTTGTGCTGGTGTCGGAGTCGTGTTTTGCCGCAAGTAGCCGTAAAACGTAGACGTGATTAAAGTTCGGAAAAGATTTCTTTGAATAAATCCATGTTGCTTTCACGGATCTCCTGGGAGAAATGTTCTGGCTTCCACCCACCGTCACCTCCCTCTTCAAGGCCGGTTATACCAGTGTGCACTTTTCAAACACTCGGCCCCCTCTAGTGGACTGACGGGTGTATTACTACGCTTTGGTAACAGGTTGGATTACAGATACTTTGAAGGAATCGTTCGATGTGTTGGGAAACATGTCGATTGCTCCTTTTTTTTATTTTATTTTTTTAAATTTTGCCGAGTTGGATGAATTTGCACGTCTGCTAAACTTAACGTGGCCGAAACGCTGGAAACAACATCCACAAAGGAGGAGCGCAAAAATATTTAACATCTTATTACGTATTTAATTTGTACAAAAATAAGAACAATTTATAATCATTTTGTTAATTAATAACTTTCTCCTGCATGAATGTTCCGTGAAATTACTAATATTGACACATTTATTCATGTTTTATGTTCTCATACTCTGAACTTTGCATTTTTTGTTTTGTTTTGTTTTGTTTTGTTTTGTTTTGTTTTGTTTTCATCAGTCACACACTGGATTTTCAGAGTCCTTCCTCGTCTCCTCCTCCTTTTCCTCTTCCTCTCATCCTTCTCTTCCTCTCCTCTTCATCTTCCTATCCCTCCCCTCTTCCTCTCCTCTTCATCTTCCTCTCCTTCCCCTCTTCCTCTCCTCTTCCTCTCATCCTTCTCTTCCTCTCCTCTTCATCTTCCTCTTCCTCTCCTCTTTGTCTCCTCCTTCTCTTCCTCTCCTCTTCCTCTCCTCCTTCTCTTCCTCTCCTCTCCTCTTCATCTTCCTCTCCTCTTCATCTTCCTCTCCTCTTCCTCTCCTCCTTCTCTTCCTCTCCTCTTCATCTTCCTCTCCTCTTCATCTTCCTCTCCTCTTCCTCTCCTCCTTCTCTTCCTCTCCTCTTCGTCTTCTCCTTCATCTTCCTCTCCTCTTCCTCTGCTCTTCCTCTCCTCCTCCTCTTCCTCTCGTGTCGACGGTCTTCATTATGAGTAGCATTCCAGGCGGCGGGCCCCGAGGTCGTAACTCCTCATTAGACGGTCACAGCGGAGGGAAACAGCAGCGTTTGTTAGCGGAGCTGCTCGACTCGTTGTGTCGGCCACTAACCTGCTGTTCAGCTGAACATCTGAGATCTGAGCACACGGAGACGGTTTCTAACCACCAACACAGTCCACTTCTCTAACTGAGGATTATATGATACATCTGTCCACATTAAAGACAGCAGAAGCACATGAGGAGAAAATATATCAGTTTAAAACCTTTATTTATTGAACTAAAGGATCAGACTCCCTTTGATGTCCTCTTTTTTAGAGTAAATTATATAAAATCGCAACTTGATTTATATATATATATATATATATATATATATATATATACAAGAAGTTGATACTGAGCTGATAACTTAATTTTTTTTAATTGCATATAAATTAAGTGTCAATTCAGAATCAAAATAAAACGCAATAAATACATAAAAAAAGCAGTATTCAACTCTGTTAGTGGTGTTTGTGACTGACAGCGTTCTCGTCCAATCAGGAGGGTGGACCTGGGGTTTCAGGGCTGTCAATCACTGGGAACGACGAGGGAACCGGAAAGAGAAGCTCACGCCGACCAGAGCGTCGTCATCCTGCACGCTAAGGTCGCCCAGAAGTCCTACGGCAACGAGAAAAGGTTCGCCGACGCTTTTTCAGACACTCGGTTCAACAAAGATGCAGCAATGAATATTTTAAACAAACATCTGTGACTCCTTCAGATTTTACAAGATGCATCGAACGGTTATTAGTTTACTTATTTGTTTTCTTAAGTTCATTGAATTCTTTAAAGTGTCATGAAAAGATTGTTGATCATAACTTCCTAACGCACAGATAACATATTCAGATTGATAGTTTTGTCCAAACACTTTCCAAAACCTCCAAAATACAGAGTTTACTTACAAATAAGGTAAAACATTTTTTGGACAAACTAATATTTTTGCTTTGAAAAATGACTCAAACAATTGTTGCATATCAGATTAATTGCTGTTTAATTGTCAAGATAATTAATCAACTGGACATTTGACTGATTTGAATCAAATAAACATAAAGAACGTGTTTGAACTTTTCTTCTGTTTAAACTCACTGCAGGTTCTTCTGTCCTCCTCCGTGTGTCTTTATCAGCGGTCACGGATGGAGAGTCTCACAGGACCATCTGAAAGGTGAAGAAACAAGAATATCGTCCAATTTACAGGAACATCTTGAACAGTTTGTAAAGCTTCCTGCTGTCTTTTTCATCCCCGTGTTGATTTACCGTCTTCTTTCTCCGTCTCTTCTGTCGTCTCCGTCCAGCGGACGGTTACGGAGACTCCGTCTACCGCCTGTATGGTTACATGTGTCTGGACAGCGCCAGTCAGTCGCAGGCCGACACTTTCAAACTGGTGTTCGATGAGCAGCCGAACTCCAGGGTGAGTGTGATGTGATGCCATGTACACACACACACACACACACACACACACACACACACACACACACACACACACACACACACACACACACACACACACACACACACACACACACACACACACACACACACACACACACACACACACACACACACACACACACTCACTCTCTGCTCTGTTTTATTGATCCGTCCTTCGCTGTCAATCAAAACTCCTTCGATGACAGAAACAACAATTTTCTGAAATTGAACCTGGTGTCTGACTGGCTCATCCTCTGAGTTCCTCTGCAGGCAGCAGGTGTTCAGTGATGATGAGAATATCTTCTCTGGACCCTCCGGCAGCGCTGCTTTAAAACAGACATGATTCTGTGGTGGAAATCACTGCGTGGGGTTAAAAGATTTTCTGTTTGCCAAAAATGTGCCCCAAAATCAAACGTTTCTCGGCTCCAGTTTGAGGTTCGTGATGAAATCAGAAATGTTCACATACCAGAGGTCTCTAAAAGCCTCTGTGACCCTCTACAGGATAAAGCCGGTCTGGATGATGGATGAGTTTAACAGGTCAACTTTAATGACACTGCGTTCCCTAGCAACCCTGGAGGCATCCTGAGTGCTCCAAACACCGAGCTTCAGCCTCACGCTTCTTAAACTTTAGGATTTCTGTGTGCAACCGGAGGCGTATTAAAGGGAAATTCCACCAATTTTCCACATCAGAGTGTTTTTATAAGTGTTGAGTACGACTGCATAAAGTTCTGCAGTTATAGAAGAAGAATATGCAGAATAAAAAAAGAGGTCTTTTCTCCTCGTGTTGACCCAGACGACATCACCTCCTTTATTTCAGCGCTGTTGACTGAACATACAGACGTGTCTGTAAACACATCGTATGTGTTCACCGGCCTCTCGCTTATTTACCCTCCGAGAGAAAACGTCGGCCGGGTTACCTTTCAGACGCTAGAAAAAAAAAAGAAGTACAAGTTTGTCCGTCAGTAAAAGAGTTATTTATAAGAACAACAAACCTTTTAATTACAAAGAATTTGAAACATCCTCTGACTCTGAAAAAACGCGCTTCAGCTCAGGGTTTAAATGAAGTTTCTCCGCCGGCGTGTCTCTGCAGCAGATGTTCGCCTGCGCCAAGTCGCTGTTCATCTCCGATCAGGACAAGAGGAAACACTTCTGCCTGCTGCTGCGACTCTTCCTGGGCAACAGACAGGAAGTGGGTTCCTTCCACAGCCGGATGATCAAAGTCATCTCCAAACCGTCCCAGAAGAGGCAGTCCATGAAGAACGCCGACCGTGAGTCACTTTCATTTCAACTTTTTTTTTTTTTTTTTTTTAGTCCAACATTTCAAAAAATTTGTCAAATTTGTAACATTTATTTGTTTCCGACTTCAGTAAAAAATATAGTTACAAAACTTTAGAAATTAAAACCAAAAGGAGGAAAAGGCCTCAAACAGTTTTGGGGGCGTGTCTGGTTTGATTGACATGTCTCCGGTGCAGTTAGGTTTCCCCTATACAGTAGGGGGGTGGGACATAAGCTCCTCCCCGAGCTCGTCCAAATATGGTCATTTCTGGCTCCAAAAAACCAAGATGGCGACGACCGAAATGCACACCTCTCTGTTTTCTTCATCACATCAAAATAATTTAAAATGCCAAAAAAAAAAGTATTTAAAAGAACTCGTAAATGCAGCTGTAGAAGTGTGAATAATGAGACATGTAAAATACTGCAGTAAAGTGCGACAACGTTTTGGAGATGTAACGTTTCTCTCCTGAAACCTCAGAGTCAGGTGGTCCGTGTGATTGACAGCTGGCTGCTGCATGACACGACTTCCTGTACTGTCGGGTCACTGCAAGTCACAGGGTCAGTTTTATTCAGTCATCCAAAACCTACACACACACACACACACACACACACACACACACACACACACACACACACACACACACACACACACACACACACACACACACACACACACACTAAAACAAGACATCAACCTGACAGCTGAGACAGCAGATCAGGTGACATCACATCGCTCAGGTTACCGTGGGAGACCTGTGTGTGTGTGTGTGTGTGTGTGTGTGTGTGTGTGTGTGTGTGTGTGTGTGTGTGTGTGTGTGTGTGTGTGTGTGTGTGTGTGTGTGTGTGTGTGTGTGTGTGTGTGTGTGTGTATTTATAGGTTCTGACCTGATTTCAAGGTTCAGATTAGAACCAGCTCTATTCTCTATTTCAGGGCTTCGGGTCGGTTTCTGGTATTTAAAGTCAGTTCAAGGTTTCTGTGTGGAAAGTTTTACAAAAATAAAACCTTCATGGATTAAAACGGTATATTAGAAAGAGTCACGAGTTGAAGTTCAGATTCTGTCCGTCACCATCTTGCTAGTTTGGAGTGGTCGCCCCCCAAAAACAGGTCTTCTTGAATCTTCTTTTCTAATGAATGAGGGATTATTTTCAGATGGACCTCCAGAAAACTAATAAGAAGGAGTGACTTTAGCTAACAACACCGAGATAACTGATGGACACATTTTATTCACTTTGGATTTGATGAGAGAAGTTGAATGGGAGTCTATGGAGCCGGAGGCTTTTTGGAGCCGACCTCTAGTGGCACTCGCTGGTATTGCAGCTGAAGACACTTCTGGATCAGAACCATTTTACAGACCTGAAGCTACGAACTCTTTTACATAAAGTCTTTGGTTAAAATACTGAGTGGCTTTAAAACATTCAAAGATTTTTCAAAGCAGAGCCAACAGATGGTTTCATGGTTTGGTGAATGTATTCTGTCAATGACGGTCCTCACAAAGATAGAAGTACAAACGTGTGTGTGTGTGTGTGTGTGTTTCACTGGTTGCAAATGATGCATCAACCAATGCACATTCTGAGATCCTGCAGGAGTGTGTCCTCACAGTGTGTGTGTGTGTGTGTGTGTGTGTGTGTGTGTGTGTGTGTGTGTGTGTGTGTGTGTGTGTGTGTGTGTGTGTGTGTGTGTGTGTGTGTGTTTTCCAGTGTGTATCTCGTCCTGCTCCAGAGTGGCTTTGTTCAATCGTCTGCGCTCACAGACGGTCAGCACTCGTTACCTCTCGGTGGACAGAGGAACCTTCATAGCCAGCGCCAGACAGTGGACGGCCTTCACCATCACCATGGGTAAATGTGTGTGTGTGTGTGTGTGTGTGTGTGTGTGTGTGTGTGTGTGTGTGTGTGTGTGTGTGTGTGTGTGTGTGTGTGTGTGTGTGTGTGTGTGTGTGTGTGTGTGTGTGTGTGTGAGAGAGAGAGAGAGACAGCTTGTGTGTTAACTCTCCAGTCTATTCAAAGCTTCCTATTCACACACAAACACATGTCCTGTATGCTTCAGAGGTCCCGATGTGGTCCGTCTGTGATTTGACTGAAGATCAGAAATGTTTGTAGAGTCCAGATGGTCCATAAAAACGTCCTCAAAGAAGCCGAGTGGCACGTTCTGCTGATGCCCGTCCTCCCGGGCGTAGACCACGGGTTCATTTTAACCAATCGGCATGCGCTGAAACCGACACTCTGCTCACTGCCCGAGTTTCCCCTGAGTACAACGTCTTTCTAAAACAGTTTTAAATGGGAGCAACACGTTTTTTTTCTGTGCGACGAGATTTTTCATCATCAAAAAGACACTAAAACAGTGATGAAAAGTGGGATCAAACCGTCCCCAGACGGCCACCCGGCATCACTACAGTCACTGTGTGAGCCTTTTCCCTCACGCTCGTCTGCAGGTTGTTTATTTAACACGGAGCTCGACGAGCACGGACCTCCCAGCACCTAGACCTAAACCTCAGGCATCATCTATCAGCACTCTGTCCTCCCCACTGTCTCACACACACACACACACACACACACACACACACACACACACACACACACACACACACACACACACACACACACACACACACACACACACACACACACACACACACACACACACACACACAGACATCGACTGTCTGCTTGAAAAAGAAATGATTGGAAACGATTAAATAAAACTGTAATAACTTTAATTGCAGACATTACTCCACAGAGTGTGTGTGCTGCAGTAGAAGTATGTCATTATTATGTATAAACAGGTAATGTGTGTGTGTGTGTGTGTGTGTGTGTGTAGTGGAGGACCAGCGTGCCGACCACGGCGGCTTCGTGCTGAGCGAAGGTTTCATCTGTTACGGCTGTGTGGTCCAGTTAGTGTGTACCGAGTCTGGAGTCGCTCTGCCTCCCATGGTAACACACACACACACACACACACACACACACACACACACACACACACACACACACACACACACACACACACACACACACACACACACACACACACACACACACACACACGACCATGTTAGACTTGAGTATCTCCTTCACGCAGCAGAAAGAAACTGACCAACAGAAACCTGATCTGAAGTCGGTGCTGCAGGATTTTATTCTTATTTTATGAGACTTCTAATTTTTATTGAATTTCCAGAAATTTGACCCAAAAAACAAGAAAAGCAGATGAACCAACGTCAACTAACTATGACATGAATATTAGAAGTACTTCTGCAGTCGGTGCCGTTAAACCTCTGCAGAGAACAATGACCTGATGTTTAGAAAGAGCTTCGGTCAGTCACAGATCTAATCTGGCTCTCAGCAGATGTTTCAACGACCTGTTTGATTTGCTGAATCTGTTTTCTACATCGAACTCCTGTTGAGACGAGTCGAGTCGTCTGACGTCCTTCAGCTCATCTCAGGAAATGAAAACGATTAAAAACGAGTCTTTCAGGCGATCCTGTGAGTTCCCTGACCTCCGCTCTGATCCAGCGTGGCCTCCAGATGTGCGTCTCTCTCTCTCTGCAGGTGTTGCGTAACCTGCTAATCTGAAAACTGCTGTTAGATTTCCTCCCGTTGAAGTTAAACTCTCAGCAGCGTCCTTCACGTTTCGCTGAGCGGACGCTTTAACCTGCTGACGGTGGAGGTTTACTGGACCTCCGTATGTTCTCGTGGTGGAGACTCGGTGGAGATCTGTTTTTCCTGCCGAGTCGTCGTCGTCGTCGTGACGACCTGCTTGGCTCTGATTCTGGGCTGCGGTCGAAGTTGAAGGTGAAAGCTGGATCAGCACACTTCAGTATGAGAAACACCTGTTTGATGGTGTGTGTGTGTGTGTGTGTGTGTGTGTGTGTGTGTGTGTGTGTGTGTGTGTGTGTGTGTGTGTGTGTGTGTGTGTGTGTGTGTGTGTGTGTGTGTGTGTGTGTGTGTGTGTGTGTGTGTGTGTGTGTGTGTGTGTGTGTGTCGTCCAGAACAGACCACCTGGTTGACGAAGCGTCTGTTCTCCTTTTTTAGAGTCTCATTACTGACCTGTGAGCTCTTAGATCCTCTAATCTTCAGAAACTGGACGTAAACATGACGTTTGTAGTTTTCTGAGATCTGATTGGTGATTTTTATTTGTGGAATGTGTCTGAAACAGAAAGAGAAACCTGTGAGCTCTGAGATTTCACCACCGTCTGCTTTCCTTTGTTTCCGTTTGGTGTGCCATGTGTTCAACGGTATGATCTTGAGATCGACTGAGATCGATCAAACGGGCCAAAAACTTGAGCTCAACATCTGCAATCAAACTTCTCAATCCGTCTCCTTGAAGAAAAGTCGAAACGAGTCTTCAGCTTCATCTCGAGTCATCGTGTATCAAACATTAGCGTGCTAACCTGCTAAATGGAGATGGTGAACGTGGTGAACGGGTGTTTTTGTCACCAGGTGATCCGGAAGGTGAACAAGCAGCACGCCATGTTGGACGTGGACGAGCCGGTTTCTCAGCTCCACAAGTGCTGCTTCCAGTTCAGAGACGATCCTCACGCCTTCCTGTGTCTGTCCAACGACGCCATCATACGCTATCAGGTGACACTCCGTCCGTCTCCTCTTCCCTTCCCGTGTTTCTTCCTCTCCAACATCTTCCTCCCTCCTCTTCCTCCCCTCCAGGCTCCGCCCACCGCCAGAGACCCCAGCAGGGTGGTGCTGAACGACGGGTCCTGTTGGACCATCATCGGCGTGGAAACGGTGGAATTCACCTTTAATCAGGGACTCGCCTGCATCCAGACACCCGTCAGCCCTTTTCCTGTCATCACCGGGTTAGAGGTGAGTTTAGAGAGACAAAGACTCAAAGACAAACTACAGAGACAAAGACACAAAGGCAAACTACAGAGACAAAGACTCAAAGACAAACTACAGAGACACAAAGACTCAAAGACAAACTACAGAGACACAAAGGCAAACTACAGAGACAAAGACTCAAAGACAAATTACAGAGACAAAGACACAAAGGCAAACTACAGAGACAAAGACTCAAAGACAAACTACAGAGACACAAAGACTCAAAGACAAACTACAAAGACACAAAGGCAAACTACAGAGACAAAGACTCAAAGACAAATTACAGAGACAAAGACACAAAGGCAAACTACAGAGACAAAGACTCAAAGACAAACTACAGAGACACAAAGACTCAAAGACAAACTACAGAGACACAAAGACTCAAAGACAAACTACAGAGACAAAGACTCAAAGACAAACTACAGAGACAAAGACTCAAAGACCACGGTGAAACCACCACTTCTGGCTTCGTGTCCCTGCAGGTGAACGGCGGCGGACACGTCGGCATGCTGGAGATCCACGGAGAAAACCTCAGTCCTCATCTGAAAGCCTGGTTCGGAAACATCGAGGCCGAGACCATGTTCAAGTGAGTTTGGAGGAGGAGGAGGAGGAGGAGGAGGAGGAGGGGAATAAACAGTTCAACACGGAGAGTCAGACAGGTAGGAAATAAATATCTATAAATACAAAGCAGACAACAGATTTAATCAGAGATTCGTTCCTCCCCGACTGAACGACCCAGAAACCAGGAAACTTCCCGTAAACACACGTGTGCTCCTGAAACCGGCTTCAATCAGCGCCTGTGAACACGCCACACACGACATCAGCACTTTATTGGCATGTTCCCTTTCAAGGAGGCCATGTTGGAAAAATACTGTCTGTCAATTAAAAACAAAAACATTCTTTAAATACAACTGGTGAAACACGATCTGCATTTTAAAGGTAAAATCCAGCTGTTTTTTTTCCAGTTCTGTTGTTGGATCACGTGAATAAGTCGCGCTTTAAGTTTAACGGGGAGACGTTTTGTTTACGGGCGTTTCGTGTTCTCCTGCAGAGACACCAGCTGTGATGGAGCAGCACAATGAAAAGTTTCAGTCTCGTTGAAGTAGCGAGATCTCTGAGGACCGCTCGTTAAAGTCGGACCTAAATATCACATTTTTTTATGGTATTTTCACGTAAAAAAATATTAAGTGGCGCTTCTAGACTGAATGTTATGAAACCCAAATTATATTTCACTTGACTGAGATTTTAAAAGCAGTTATTTCAGCTGTTTTTTGGAGGAATTTCAATAAAAAACTGTCTGAACCTTTAAAACTGTACGATGTTTCAGAGACGTCTTATTTTCAGATCAAATTAAATATCCAACTTACTACATTTAATCAATACTGAAACTTGACTTAAATTTGGAGGAATGCTCTACAACAAAATACATGACGGCTTTAAATCCATTAAATTAATTTTGATTTGTTTGTTTAGTCTGTTAAAACACCTGAAGTGTAAAAAGTCTCGTGGTTTCCTTTGTTTCCACAACTTAAGTTTTATAAGTAAATCACAAAAGTGTATTTTTCTAAAATGCTAAATTATTCCTCTAAATAGACTCAGCATAGATTGTTGTGATTATTTATTAATCTGCACATTAGTTATTTCAGAAATTGTAAAAAATAAAGTTGAGGAAGCTCTTTAGGTGTTTTTATTTTGTTAAAACGATATACTGTTTAAATTTTTTTTATTTATTGTTTCCTGGTCTGACGTGTAATACCACTGACGGCCACTAGGGGCTGCCCAAAAAACCCTAAAAAAAACTTACAATAGACTGCCATTGAAAAAGCATCAAGTTAGTGATGTTCAAATTCATAAAATGACCACAAAATAGCTGCAGATTAACTTTTCGTCGGCTTACTGATTAACCAACTAATTGCTTTATGGTTTTATTACCTTTTTTACTTCCTCATTTATTGAGGACAAAAATTCTGTCCATGATTGGAGAAAGAGGACGAACACTTCAAGCTTTCCTTCGTGACCTCCAGTTCTCCTGAACTCCTTTGTTTCGCCGCGTCCATCATTTTCTCGGAGGTATAAAGTTTTTCTGTTGCCGTCGGACGTCAGCGGGAGAAATCCTCCATCCTTTAGCGCCGAGTCGGCATTTTACAGGAGGAACCCCTCTGACGTCAGAGTCCGCCTCAGATCCCACACCTGAAGTGCTGAGGCATCGTTAAGTCAGACTCTCTGCTCGCCACAGGCTTCTGCAAATACACCCCCTCCTCCCCCCACCACCCAACCTCCCACCTCCTTCTCCTTCTTTAAGTTTGAATACCAGTCATCCACAATGTGCTGTTTGTACGAGGAGCTGCAGCCAATTAGCAACCTGATCCCTCACAGCTACACGAGGTATGGAGGTCTGAATGAAAGCCGGCTCAGAGCGTCTGTTTAGTCTGACACATAATCGGATCATTATCTACTTTCAAAGTTTACTTTTTAGCTTGTTACTTTTCTGTTGTTGCTATTTTTGCTCATTAACTTAAAGTGGAAGTCTCAGAAAAGCACAAAAAAGGTGTAAATTATTGACGATAATTACATTTACTTTCATTTCATACTTTGTTTTGTTTGTTCTGTTTCTGAAAAGCACTTTAAATTCAATCACCGGATTATTTCAATTATTTGGAGCATTTTAAATCTACTGCTTTTGTTTCAACTAAGTTTTTCTGATTCATTATTTTTAACACAACAGACACAAAGAAAAATGTGCATTAATTATTAGTCATGTAGATGAATATTAGTCCAGCGTTTACTCTTCTTTTAGCTGCTGGTTTATCATTACTCATTTTCCTTTTTTTATCTATTTTTTTTAATCTATTTTTATACATGCACACAAGCAAAGTAAAATGTCAGCATAATTAATGAACTACTAGCTCTGTTTGGTTTCCAGCGTCTCATCTCCTGTCTTCCTCCTTCCTCGTCTTCCTCTTAGGTCTCCCAGGTCGCTGCTGTGCGTCGTCCCCGACGTCTCCGTCTTCAGCGACGGCTGGCGCAGCCTGCGGCGCGTCATCTCCGTCCCTCTGTCCCTCCTCCGGCTGGACGGCCTGATTTATCGCACCTCCTTCAGCTTCAGCTACACCCCCGAGCTCCAGCTGCCTCCGTTCCCCCGGGCAACGGCGGCGGGAGGAGGGAGGGGGGAGGGGGGCGCGGACGGAAGCCCGGAGGGAGACGTCCTGCTGGAGACCATCCATCAGGAGTTCACCAGAGCCAACTTCCACCTCTTCATGCAGAGTTAACGGTTGGTGGACTGATGGTCACATGACGATCGCTGGTGTCACTTCGTTTTGATCAAACTCAAAACGTCCTCCGTGTCACTCTCATCGGTTCAACTTCGTCTCCTGGCATCAATTAGACTAAAACAAAAAAATGATCTTTGTTCATTAAAGTTACATATTTATAACTTTTTACAAGAAAAAAAATCCCAATAAAAAATGATTATAATTTAAAGATTTTTAACTTCATTGAGATATTTTCAGGCTGCACTTGTTGTTTGTGACTATTTTAATCAGCAGAGCTGGAAAACATGAACACCAGATGCTGACCCTGACCTTTGACCTCTGGGAAAGCAGGCAAGCCAGAAGAGACTCCTGCTGCAGAGTTATGAATTATAAAATACATTAAAATATAAAACTGCCTTAATACAGTTTTCCAGCCAGTTTCTTTCCCTGTGAGACGTTCTGTGTACGACGTGCTGAGCGTCTCTCTGGGGGCGAAATAAAACAGCCACGAGTGGAAAATGAACTCTGAATGCCTCAAAAAGAAGGAAAAAAAATGACTCGTATGGATGAACGCATGAAGGATGTTTTTATTTTATTTTCTGGAGGGTTTGAGAGCAGCGAGAGAAAACAGAAGTGAAGCTCTGCTGCTTCTGTTTGAGTCGAAATTTTAACTCTGAAAGGATGGCAGCTTATCTGTGTGTGTGTGTGTGTGTGTGTGTGTGTGTGTGTGTGTGTGTGTGTGTGTGTGTGTGTGTGTGTGTGTGTGTGTGTGTGTGTGTGTGTGTGTGTGTGTGAATGTAATTGTACATAACTGTAATAATTCAGGTGGGTTCAGCGGTGAAACTGCAGCTCGACTCCCGGAGGAACTTCATGAGTTCAACGACTCCTCCAGAGGTTCAGAAGATGGAACAGACTCAACATGCTTCTGGTTTACTTTCAGTTTAGACGAAACTGTAACTCAAACTTTAGGTTGTAACTCAAACATCATAAAATAAACTCTCAAATTGAGCAATGGAGAAACAGCAGTGCATATTTAGAAAATATAAATTAAACAGGTCTTTGTTGTTTGTTTTTAAAAATATCAAATCTCATTAAATTGTTATTTGGTATCAGCAGTTTAAAATAGGTTTGTGCTTCTACTTTATTTGGTCTTAAATAAAAAAAAGTAAAGCTTTAGGAAAATATCGTGGTTGGGGTTACAATACATACGTTACAATACATACGTTACAATAAGTACGTTACAATACGTACGTTACAATACGTACGTTACAATACGTACGTTACAATAAGTACGTTACAATACGTACGTTACAATACGTACGTTACAATACGTACGTTACAATAAGTACGTTACAATACATACGTTACAATACATACGTTACAATAAGTACGTTACAATACGTACGTTACAATACGTACGTTACAATACGTACGTTACAATACGTACGTTACAATAAGTACGTTACAATACATACGTTACAATACATACGTTACAATAAGTACAATACGTACGTTACAATACGTACGTTACAATACGTACGTTACAATAAGTACGTTACAATAAGTACGTTACAATACGTACGTTACAATAAGTACGTTACAATAAGTACGTTACAATACGTACGTTGCAATACGTACGTTACAATAAGTACGTTACAATACGTACGTTACAATACGTACGTTACAATAAGTACGTTACAATAAGTACGTTACAATACGTACGTTACAATACGTACGTTACAATACGTACGTTACAATACGTACGTTACAATACGTACGTTACAATAAGTACGTTACAATACGTACGTTACAATAAGTACGTTACAATAAGTACGTTACAATACGTACGTTACAATAAGTACGTTACAATACGATACGTACGTTACAATAAGTACGTTACAATACGTACGTTACAATACGTACGTTACAGTAAGACACAAATAAGACAGAAGTGCTAAAAAAAACATCACTACGAAAGCATTTTGAGGAAAAATCAGATTCGATATTCACTGGAAACTCATCGACTAATTTTATTTTTAATTTATTACATATATCTGATATGTATATTATATATATGTGTATTTTCTTTTGTGATGTTCTGCTGTCCTTTGAGGACTTGCCGTCTCCCTCACACGTCGTCCCTCCAAACTCTCCTGTTATTGTAACCCGCTTAATTAAAGTATCCGGTTGCAGCAAAAACTCAACAAACCAACAAAGCCCATTTCTTTCTGTATGTTTGATCTTTGGACGTTATGAGTAATTTAGTTGGTGGTCAAAAAAAAAACCGAAACGCTCTTTTGTTCCAAGCGAGTGAAGCGTGAGCTAACGAGCGGCGTGACGGGACCCCCCACGGTGCCGCCGGGCCGCCCGGTTGTAAACCACCTTGTTCATCCGCTGCATGCTTCTCACTCTTAACTTCTCGTCAGCTCAGACGTTCAACCCCGTAAAGTTCTTTCTTCATTCGGATCAGCTGTTTTTCAGAGTCCAGGCAGAGTTCAGTCAACAAGTCACCTGATCGACATTCATCTTCTGGGACTTTTCAGACTCTTGATTGTTGAGCAACTTTAACACCATCTGAAAAAAACTGTCTGTGAAGCGTTCATGTTTTTTTTGTCTGTGTGTCCAACATCCGTGTTCAAGTGTCGTCTGTCTGGCCGTCACGTCTGCTTTCTTCAGGTGCAGTTATCCCGACGTGGATCTCGGCCCCGCCCACTTCCTGCTGCGATGGATCAGGTGTGTGGAGGATTAAAAGGATTTCTTTGACAGTGGATATTATATTTTGTTATTTATGTCTTCACGGATGGAGACAGGAGGTGTGGATGTGACATGCAACGTAGGTCGAAGTATAAACCTCAACTTTTAAGCTGGTAAATACTGAATGTGTGTTTTTGCAGAAACGTGTTGCTGCTGCTGTCGATGAAGAGGTGAAAGCTGAAGTTCTTCCTCATCCAGGTTTGATCTTCTCTGGTCTTCGTGCTCACGGTTTGCCGTCTCCTGACTTCTCCATCCACCCTCGTTCACCTCTTAAGGACAGCGTCCTGCAATTGTTGTCATCTCAAACAAACCAAAGAAAAAGCAAAAACTAAATACTTGAAGTATTATTGTTGGAAATGTATAAAATCCAGTTTAAATCCCTGAATTGAACCAACCGGGAGGCCTTCACCTTCCCTTCGCACCTCACGTGTCCGACTCTCCGAGGGGGGAACAGGACGGCATGTGTCTTTCTCCCCGCGCTCTTCCTCCCTTCCTCTTCCTCATCATTAGCAAGACAAACATGTGTGAGGGAGAGGAGGAGGAAGGAGACGGGCAGAAAACACAAGACCGAGCGGTCTGTCCGGGCTCCTTAATCTCTATCATGTGGGAGCAACTTCAAACTGAGAGATTCACGTGTCCAGAAACCAGCGGCGGCCACGTCGGGCCTCCGAGCCGACGGAGGAGAAGCCGTATGAAAGGACCCATTCTTAGACTCCATCTATAGGAACACACCCTCATTCTTCATCGCAGCCCTCCACCTCCACCGCTGTTACGTAAAGTAAAAAGAGTCCGATGACTTTAAAGCCTTCACGCTGAATGTGGTCTTTCTTTAGCAGCTGAAAAACAGGCTGTCATCACAGAATCAAGGCGCTCCGGTTGAGGATTGTTTTAACATTAAAGACAGGCTGCCTTTCTTTCTTATTTAATATTGAATTACAGTGTTCATTTATCACCAAAATCTGAGTTGTAATCGCAAAATGTGGGACGGATTATAATCCTAAATGTGACAGGTTGTCTATCAACCTTTAATTTGATGTTTTCATATTTATAGCAGCTTTTTTTTCCTGTATTGTATTCGACATGTTTGTTTAAAGTAGCAGCTTCTTTATAATCGTGTTTTTTGTGACCGCTGGTATGTGAACATTTGTGAGTGATGTCACCACGGAAACCTGAAACTGGAGCAGAGAAACATCAGATTTTGGGTTGAATTTTTGAGGAACAGAAAATCTTTGACGACACGTTCACTCGGCGGAGAAGAGGAATTAGTGGAAATCACCGCATGGGCTCAGGAACACTGTTTTTGTTCCCCCAAACATTTGACCCCAAATCTGCTGTTTCTCTGCTCCAGTTTCAGGTTTCCATGGTGACATCACTGACGTTAACGTGTGGAACTCGGTGAGGATGATGAAGAGACGACACTCTGAATACGTCCTGATGAAGTTTGTAGCTTCCTGCTGATCCGTGTGCATCATGAAGCGACTTTACAATCACGAAATCACGACTTCTGAACGCCGGAGCGACTCTTCACGAAACCTTTAACAAACCTCTACGATGTACGACGGGTGAACTTCCAATAAACTACGTCAGAGGTGCAGCAGCATTAAGAACCTGACCAGAGAGGAATCTGTGAAACACCAGCAGCAGCAGCGTTCACCAGGATTTACTCATCGGTCCATCAGAGTGGTTTCATCAGGCGGTTTGAAGACTCTGTCCAACCTTCCCATCGTCTTCCCTTCAATCCCGCTTTGTTCCAGGGAACGGCCGACGCTCCCACCTGGGTATAATCTCCATTAACCATCATTAGCATTCCTCCCATAGTTCCCATGCGCCGTTAGCTTCCAACAATTAGCATTCTGCTGATATTTCTCCTCCCTCTGACAGCTTCTGTCACCGCCGCCGGCTGATCAGCTGATGTCCGCCGCTGTTCTCTGAGCGTCTTAATGTCTCATCTCAGGACGAAGAGCATCTTCTGCTGTCTTTAATGTGACCTTCTCTCCTTTCTTTAAGCTGACATTTTCCTTCCATCCAGCATCTTTATCATGTTTTCCAGCCTCTGCTTCTCTTTCTCTAAATATGTGTTTCAGTCTCCTGTGCCCCCCTCTCCCCCTCTCTCCTCCCCCTCCCCCTCTCTCTCCTCCCCCCTCCCCCGGTTTTCCCTCCTGCTGCCTGTCCATCAGGCTGATGTTGAGGTGCTGATGTACAGGAGGAGGACTGTGGTAGAGCCGGACAGTAGGCTCCTTTATCCCACTGTAATACACAGAGAGGAGCCGGAGGGACCGGGGCCCCCGACCACACGGGGAAGGATATGAGCACCTGGACCTGCAGGGAGAAGGTCGAGGGCCCTCCATAACAACACACACACACACACACACACACACACACACACACACACACACACACACACACACACACACACACACACACACACACACACACACACACACACACACACACACACACACACACGTTTTCTCCCCCGTCACCTTCCTCTGATCCTGTTTCCGACCCTCCAACCTAAGATGTCTCTCTTATATTAAACACGTCGACCTTCATCTCACTCTTAACTTCATTGCTTTGATCTCGTGTGAACATGAACCCTCTCGCCTCCGTCTCAAACCTTCGACTTAAACAGCTTCGTTTTCCGTTGAAAGCAGCTCGATCACAGCGACATCTGGAACTCAGGCGCTGATGCTGATTAAGTGATGAAACTTTGAACGCCTCTTCCTGCGCCGTGTACATCTCAGTGCCGCTGACAGTTCCCGCGCAACAGGAACAGACTTTCAACTTTATGAACATAAAAAAAGCGAAACGTTTCGACAATTTGGTTTTTGTGCTGTTGTAATTTTCTTTTCTCGCGACTTAGCAACAGTAACCGCGGGAACATCTGTGATGTCAGCTTCTGTCCATCTGGGTCAACCTGCTCGTCCAACATACAAACAGGCCTTCAGTCCGGTCCTGACACCAACAAATACAGATGTGCATTCCAGCTGTTCACGGCCACATCAGCAAATATACGTCTGTGTGTTTGTGTGTTTGTTTGTTTGTTTGTGTGTGTTTTCTGGGTTATATAATGAGAGTTTGTTTGATTTTCATAGATTTTTCGAACCGTTTAGTCGTGGTATGTGTGTGTTTGTGTAATATCAGTATCTGTGGAGTGTGCGTGTTCCTGTTTTAGGCGCATTGTGGGGACTTAAACCTGTTTGCAGTGTTTGCGGGGACTCGACCTCCTTTTGAGGACAAATGTCATCATGTAAATCACGTTTTTGAGATTCAGGTCCGAGTCAGTGTAACATCCTCTGAAACTCTGTTTGTGTGTGTGAGTCGGCGGATGTTACCATGGTGATCCCGGACGTGTTCGTACAGCGTACGTGTTTATACGTTTGAGGACAGAGGAAGTTACCCCGGATACCCAGACGGCGCAGGAGGTCATACGCAGAGCGGGCGAAGAATTTACGAGCTTCCGCAGACGTGAAAAACACCTCAAAAATGTTTTACAAGCTCAGAGAGAAAATCATCCGTCATCACCAAATAGTCAAACAAGTCTGGAGCGGCCGAGTTTCTGATGTGGAAAATACCCGCCGACGTGTGTTACCCAACCAGACAGCAGGTTGTCAACGGCGACGCGGAGCGCTGCCGTGGTTACATAAGGATTGTTTTTAGGAGTTTAGAGAGAAATTGTGAGTTTTTGAGCCTGTTTGAATGATTTCCATTGAATTGATGGATTCGATCAGCCGATGGGATCGTTTCAGATTTTTCATGTTTCAGAGGTTTTTTTACACTGATATGTACTTAAGTGTTGGCTGACACCATGTGGGAGGTTGATGCAGTAAAACATGATGACCACCAACGTTGGGTCATATTGTGCATCAGGATGGGAAAGAATTAAATATTACAGATCGGGATTGATTTTTAGATCAAATTTAGGGGGAAAGTTTTTGTTAAGAGTCCAGACGACGTGCAAAAGACGCTTATTTATCTGTCGGTAGTTTATTTATCTGTCGGTAGTTTATTTATCTGTCGGTAGTTTATTTATCTGTCGGT
>NW_027210710.1:0-27500 GCF_029030835.1 Brachyistius frenatus | reverse complement strand
TAGACAAGTGGTCATTAAATTGTATTTTCAGGCTTTGAGGTTAAAGTTCATTGGTGGTGTTGTACTGTACCATTTTATATTCCGGGTTTTTTCCAATATTTTTATTTGAACAAAGTGAATATAAAAATTATAAACATTTCCAATCGACTGTCGTCCAGTACAATAATGCCTTAGATCAACCTGCCAACTTATTGATAAGCACATATTTTGAATGTAAACATTTCTGATAGTTTCAACAAGAAGTCAGTGTTTCCTAAATGATCATCATCAGAGAAACTAAAGCCTCAAAGATTTTAAAATTCAGTGATTACTTTTAGGAACAAACTCTAGATTAAACACGACGACAGGATCTTGTAATTATAAGATATTTTTCCTTAAAAAAGACATAATAATTATGAATTTAATTCAATATGATGATTTTCAGAATATGATGCATATCTGTAGATTAAACTAACCAACAGCACATAAACTACTTAAAATCAACACAATCTTAAATAACTACAGCAGTAAAATGCACATTAATGCAGCAGAAATATTAAACATAATATAAAACAGCAAAACACTGACAGTGACCATTTACTTTATGTACTTTTACATTTAATACTTGGAAGTATATTTTACTGGGATGATTGTACTTCAGGGTGATTGATGCAGGCCTTTAACTTGTAGTGGAGTATTTTTTACAGTGTGTTATTGTTAGCTGCTTTAGTGAAGGGTTTGAATGCTTCTTCCAACACATTAGATTTCACCTTTATCCAATTAATCCGCGATTACATTTCTATTCAATGAACTCGGTCGTTTCACATCAACACTATGTTCAACATCACTACTGTGTTTCACTGTTTTAAATATATATTTGAATAAACGGACAAAAAAACAACAACGAAATTATGGCTCCAACAAATGAAATGAATGTGACATGTATTTGGAATAGGCTAAAAAAAATTAAAAAAATTAAAAAAAAAAAGAATATGCTTTTATTCTGAAAGTCTTAGAACAAAGAGTTTCCGTCGTTGATCAGGTTGGACTGCGTGTTGGAGAAGAAACCGAAAGTGTAAATGTTGTATTCAGGTTCATTATAATAATAATAATAATAATAATAATAATAATAATAATTAAAGAGATCTCCGTGTGAAACGTGGAGAAGTGAAAAGAAAATGTCATAAATATCCTGAAGAGAATGTTCCTGTCAGAATTTGCTTCATGTTTGTCGTATTTAACGTTGTTTTTCAGTGTTGTAACTTATGCAGACTTATGTCTTCACCTTATTAATATACTGTGTGTTTGTTTTACCGAGATAAAAGTTATATTTAAGTCCGGTAACTTCCTCAATATTTGGATCCGCCTTTGAACAGTGAATAAACACTTCCTTTGACCGGAAGTGAGTCAGCTCACTACATGAGGTTTATTTTATTACATTTATTTGTTTATGCTCTGCTGGACCTGGACGCAAAAAAAATGTTCACATCCCGTTAGATGTAAATATTATTTAATGTAAGCTGATTTCCGTTTTGTACAAAGTCTTCAGAGTTCCCTTTTAACATGTACGTAGTTCATTAATTTATCAGTTTGTAGCTTCATTTAATTCAGCTGAGTCATCTGTTCCTCTCAAACTACACAAATATATTAAAACCATTAATAAACAGTCAAAAACAGAAGAAGAAAATAGAAAGAAAATAACTATTTATCGATATTTAGGCTGTCAGGGCCTCACATCTGTGCAGATGTTGTTTTAAGAATGAATAGAAACGTTTTTATGTTGTAAATACTTTTAAATAAAAACATAAAATCAACTAGATGATATTAAATCAGTCCAATGTTAGACTGGATATAAGAGTATTCGTAGCTGCTGGGTTTGAAAATTGAAGTCAATGAGGCGGTGTCTTAAACTGCAATACCATCGAGGGCCGCTAGCTTTAAAAACTCTCTGGCCCTATAGACTCCCATTCAACTTCTCTCTTGAAATAAAAAATCATCATGGTGCCATATACTCAACTCAAATGTATTCACCTAGTTTTTCATGTTGGAAGCTGATGCTGTTTGAATGGGAGGCAACCCCTAGAGGCCATCGGTGGTATTGCACTTTCAAGCACTGGCTTCACTTTTCAGAGCCGGAAGCTGCGTCCACGTTTATTTACAGTCTGTGTTATGATCCAGTGTTTCAAAATCACTCTGGAGGCACATTTTTAAATGGGTTTTCTTCTTTAACGTAATAAATGTGTAAACAAAACAAAAATGTAAACTTGCTTTTGCGTTTCAGGTCCGGCGGTCGTCGACGTGTTCGTACACGAAGGCAGCGATGTGGTTTTACCGTGTCACATCGACCGAGTGGAGAACATCGAAGGAAAGCTCTTTAACTGGAGGAAAGACCGTCAGAAGGAGGTGTTCATGTACGACGCCGGCCTTCATCACAACAACGGACGCTCGGGTCAAGACGAGCAGTTCAAAGGTCGAGTCTCACATTTCCAAAGAGAGCTGCGGCGCGGCAACGCCTCCATCACCATCACAAACACCAAGGTGGCCGACAGCGGAAACTACACCTGTGATTTTCACCGTCTGGAGCCGGAGAGACGGATATTCTACGTCAGGCTTGTTGTTGGTGAGTGATGTCATAAAACAGCTGATTGTTCCCTGATGAAGCTGATTGAAACAGTCAGAACGCACATCTGTCAGAATCACCTGTCGGCCGGGTCGATGATGTCACACAGTCACTAACATGAGCTTAATGTGGGTGAGTTGAGCAGCAGGAAGCAGCGACCTTCATCAGGAAGTATTCAGAGTTTCATCTCTTCATCATCATCATCATCACTGAGTTCAACACGTTAACGTGACCGCTGGTACGAGAACATTAGTGATGTCACCATGGAAACCTGAAACTGGAGCAGAGAAACAGCAGATTTTAGGTCAAAGTTTTGGGGAACAAAGTCTGCTTACAGCCGAGTGTTCCTGAGCCCATGCAGTGATTTCCACTGATTGCTTTTTTTTTTTCCACTGTGAGTGGGCGTGTTGTCATGTTGGAGAACCCTGTTGCCATGACGCCACAGTTCAGGTGGTTCACAGTGAATGTTTCCCCCTCAGACGCCTCAGAAGGTCCCAGTGGAACTCAGTGTTGACAGTCTGACTCTGGGGGACGAATTCACGGTTGCGCAACTCGCGCCAACGTCAAAGAAAACCCAGCTGGTGTCTCCTGACCTGACGATCCTTCTTCGGTCTTGGACAGTGAAGCTCCGCCCCTCTTGAAACGTGATGTCATCAGAACACGTCGCCCGGCTCGTCGCTTCATCGCCGTAGACTTTCTGAAGACTTTCAAGAGTCTCTGATGAACATTTACAGAGTTTGACCCAAAATCTGAAGTTTCTCTGCTCCAGTTTCAGGTTTCCATGGTGACATTAGAAATGTTCACGTACCAGCGGTCACGTTAACGTCAACGTGTGGAACTCAGTGATGATGTTGATCCAGAGACTCTGAATACTTCCTCGTGGAGGTCGTTGCTTCCTGCTGCTCCGTTATTTCCCAACAGGAAGTCTTTAATCCCTCCTCATACCTGCTTCTCTGGATTTAATATCTTGTCAAACCTTAACGGTTGAATAATGAAGTCACTATTTAGTTTTTTTATTTCTACGTTTCTCTCTTCTCACCGTATCACACGAGTTAACTCAAAAACAGCTCTGTTAGAAGTTAATAATTATTTCCTACGTTCACAGTTACATATCCGACGGTGAAGGTCTTCAGCCGGTCGTCACCAAAGACCCGCTGCAGTGTGAAGCTCCAGGTGGTTCTCCGAGACCACATGTAGAGTGGCAAGACCATGATGGAAAGGTACTTCCTGCTTCGGAGAGGTCAGGAAGTGAGGAGGAGAACGACTCCACAGCTGTTGTCCTCCAAACCGAGGCGACCGAGAGCGACATCTACCGGTGTGTCGCCACACAGAAGGAAATCAGCAGCAGGCATTATGCTTCAATAGAAGTGTATATCAGTGGTAAGACTCCTTCTCCAAGTGTTGTATTTTCAGGTTCAGATTTCATACCTTTATTCTGTGTAACATGAGCTTCTTTATTTTTATGGGTTTCAGGTCCCGACATACGTGTACGTGATATTTTGATTGTTGTATTGACAGCTGTGGTTATAACTGTACTTGTTGTAGTCATTTTATTGATCAAGAGAATGAAGATGGGTAAGTTCAAATATTATATTTTAACATCAGTCAATAATGTGCACACACAAACATATTAATTCATATTCAGCGTGTTGGTAGTTTGTTCTTGTCTTCTCAGATGTGATCTATTCATATTAAATCCACTGAATACATTTATAGTTCAAAGCTGGTTCAAATGATAAAAAAATATAAAGTAAAAATGAAAGTTGTGAGTATATTACTGTAGTTATTGATTATGTTATTAATCAGTGAATCCTTCTTTAAAACAGAGTCCCTGAAATCTTTCTCCCTCATTTATAATTAAATTGATGCTTTAATGTTTTGATTACCATAAAAATGACTTCTGTAAAAGTCTAACCCGCCATCATGGATGTTCACGAACGGATGTGGATGCATTTTAAGACTCTTTGGTTTTATATCCCACGAAGCCGGCTGATTGTGTTCGTTAAGTGTGGTCAAGAAATGTGTGATTTTCTTTAATATTATTTTATGTCCTGCAGGTAAAATAATCTGACGACGTTCTCGCCTGAAGGAAGACCAACCTCTGAACCAGATATCCAGAGAGCTGCAGCACATCAAATGAAAAGAACGATTCAATAGTAATGATCCATTCAGATAAATAATAATTGATAAAAACATGAACCTTTCACCAAAATGTACATGATGATATTGATTTATACAATCATGGATGAAGACATGAATGTTTGTGCTGTTGTGGAGACCATTTTGTTTTTGTAACAACATACAACAAAGTAGCGCCACCTTTTGGTCAATTGGCATCACGTTTGATGTTCAGCTGTTCAGAGCAAATATGGTGAAATTTGACAATTGTTTTAAATATCGAATCGTTTTTATTTTTTTTAAATTTTTTTAAAAGTATTTTAAAGCACTGACTGTTACAGGGAAATTTCCCTGCTTGGATTAAAGTTTTTCTGATTCTGATACAGAAAAAAACCCATAAAAGTATATTAAATGTCAATATTATGAATAATTCTCGTCACCTCTGCAGGACGAGCGGTTTATTCCCCACAGCTACACATGCTGACAACATAATGATGTAAAACGATGGGGTTCAGTACCATTGGTGCTTTGACCCCTAAAAGAAGAAACAAATCTTCATGTTTGGTCCTTTTAAAGGCGACAATTCCACAAACTTGGCGAACAGGACCAGCAAGTCCAAGACTGAAGCGATGGTTCGAGCACTGAGGAGTGTTGTTATGTTGAACCAGCTGACTGCTAACAGATCCCTGAGACCCGGTCTGAGTGCTGCAAATGTTAGAAGGCTTTTAAGCTCTTCTTATTTATTGTTTCTTTGTGTTTAAAGGAATATTTTGACATTTTGGAAACTTGCTCCCGTTTTAGCAGATATGAGAGGAATGAAATCACTCTTATGTTTGTTAAATATTGCTCTGCTTAGCTTAGATATATATTTGAATAGTGATGGAAAAATATTCCTCTTAAAAATATTGTCCTCATGCTTCCTTTTTTCTGTCTCGCCAGTGGAGCCGAGGTTTTCATCGACACGCCAACAATAACTTTCAGATTTTCATGTGAATTTAAAAAAAATTATTTTATCAATTTGAATTTTATTTGAATTTTTCAAAGCCTGTTTATACAACCTTACGATTGTGATTGTGTTTTGCAGTGTGAATGTTATCGTGCACTTTTATTAGTTGTCTTTTTTTTAAAGTTGGTTGTATGAATAATTTGCTTCTTCATTGTATCTCAGGTTTGAGTTTTTTGTGTTTTTATTGAATATTTTCTTGTTTCTTTGGTTTTACTTTGGTCAGCGAGTAGTTTTATCTACGTTACACATTTCTGGTGGAAAAAAAACAACATCATTGATCTTGAGTTTGTCGCTGTTGTACTTTTGTGCCTTCAATTAAAACGTAATAGAATCAAAGTGTTTTTACTTTCTTGGTCAGTTTCTGAAAGGACTCCAATCTCCAACAGCTGTTTATGTGTGAAGACTTGTTCCAAATAACACTTCAAATATGCTCAGCTTATATGATTTTTTTTTTAACTTCTAGTGTACGGGTAAGAAAATGTCATTGAAAATAGAAAGTAAGTTTTTTTCTGTGCACATTTGAAAACTTTTTCCCAACAGTGTTCCTTGAAACTGGATCCTTCAGAGTCCAACGTACCTGCGACTGAATCCAAGCGGGCTTCGGCTGCCTCCCTCAACTGTGGACAAAACTTTACCTTTTGGTGAGTAATTGATGTTGTAATTTTTTTAATTTTTTTGGAGTATTTTCTTGAAAACACTTGAGACAGAGCAGCAGAGGAACAGATCAGTTACATGAACCGATTTTCTGCAGTGAGCACTTTCCACTTTTGATACTTCGGTACTTTTGATTACATTTTGCTGATAATTCTTCCGTATTTTTACAACTGAGTACAAATGCTGAACTGTTCATGAGCTGAACAGAGTAAATAAGTCAAACTTGAAATTGAATCTACTGCATATGAACAAAGATAAGAAAAAAAGAGTATGTTTGCACAGCCCAGTTCTGGTTTGGAGCCAAAATACAGCGACTGAATAAACCCTCCAAACAACAACCAACACCACTTTACTTCTGTTTTCTTTATGAATGTTAAATCTGAGTTTTGTTGTCTATGTGTCACTAAAGAAGAAATCCTGTTCCCTTTAACGCAGCATCTTCTTTCACAATGTTCTTTTAACGTTTTGATTTGCAAGTTCTCTGCTCTCACCAGCAGGTGGCAGAGTTGTCTGAGTTGTCTTTGGCTAACAGCTTGAAGCCACTCAGATGTTGATGGTCTGGTTTGTCTGAATGTGCAGTTGGTTGTTTTTTCCAAGTCTTTGTAGCCTCGAGCAGATTTTGTGAACGTGTTGTTGGCAGCAGCAGAAAGTAGCTCAGTGTCCCAAACACTTTAATTTGTAGCTTATTCTCTATTTATGTACTGCAGCAAACAGGACACATTTTAGATTTTTCTTTTCTTTTTTTCTTTTTTTTTTTACAGTATTTACTGATTATTCAGCAATAAAAGTAATAAATTAGATTGGGTGGTTTAAAAAGTATCTGAAAGCCAGTCATGAGTAAAAGTTGAAGACACCTATAAGAAAATTAATATAGTAAAAGTCTTAAAGTGTCTGGTGTTTACTGTCGTATCAAAAGTAATTTGTTGGTATTAAATAAACAAAGTAATGAAAGTAAAAGCAAAAAGCGGTCAAAGTTTTCTAAATTTGAGCAATTTATTCTTTTAAAGTATTAAAAGTTCAACCCTGTTTCCAAAAGTTGGGACGCTCTGTAAAATGTAAATAAAAACAAAAAGCAATGATTTGTAAATCACATAAACCCAAATTTCATCGAAAACACCAAAGTTTTGAAAGTGAAATGTGGTCCCATTCTCGCCTGATGTCGGATCTTAGCAGCTCCAGTTCAACGTCTTTTGTTGTATTTTTTTGTTTCCACATCGTTCCGACTTTTTTATAAACAGGTTTGTAAAAGTACGAACTGTGCAGTAATACTTCCTGTTGATGTTGGTGAATTAATATTGCTGTTAAATGCATGTTTATTTTATTACAGTAGTTATTTAAAATTAGGCTTTGTCTAACTAATTAGTTTGATCTACAGTAATGCATTATATTGTATTAGATCATCAAATGTTTGTTTCTGTTCTGTCTGTTCTGTCCCGTGGTCACATGATCCTGTGATCACATGATCCTGTGATCACATGGCATCTCACGTTTACAAAAACGTGTAACTTTCACGCCCGGACAGCTCAAAGCGTGGCTATCTGACGTTCTGCTGTCGCGGACCGGCGTGTCTATTTCACGCGTTGCCGTGATACGCGGTCGGCAGGTCGCATGACATCGACTCCAGCCGGCGTCTCTTTGACGTCCGCTTCAGTTCATGGAAGTCAGCAAACTGATAGAAATGGAAAATAAAGACGGAGCCGGCAGATTTCACTCTTAGTGCAATTCATGTTGGAACAAAAAGGACAGTCTGTCCTCAAGGACTCATGAAGGGAGAGAAAGTCTGTCCTCAAGGACTCCTGAAGGGAGAGACAGTCTGTCCTCAAGGACTCCTGAAGGGAGAGACAGTCTGTCCTCGGCCGGCTGGTTTACTGCACACTGACCCACCTTGTTGAATATTTAATGTGCTCTTATCTCTGAAGTGAAGCAATGACTCCAACAGACCAGAGAAGATGTGGGATGATGACCGGATGTTCTCAGAGATCTTTATGTTCACAGCATGTTGCCCAACAAGACCTCAAAGTGTCGAGAGAAGTGACGTTGGTGAAACAAGGAAAGGGGGCGTGTCCATGAGAGTGGAACTGAAGACACTCGAAGACATTCAGTCCATTATTACATTAGACGTCGGGGCATCTGTCCCACGGCCAACGTGACCTGAACTCTAATTCTCTTACTGGAAGCCTGCCCTTCAAAATAAAAGTACAGGGTTTTAACTTAAATTTGTAAATTTAGTTCATGTTCGAAAAAAGAATGAATGTTTTTGTCTGAGTTGTAAAACTTCCCTCAAAGAGTTCTTTAGATATCGCGTTCACGAGAACGGGACGGACAGATGAGATGGATGTGAGGTCATGGTGACCTTGAACTTTGACCTTTAACGTCAGGTGAATGTTTTTTACCAAGTTTGAAGCAATTCCCTCCGTTTGTATTCATGAGAACAGGACAAACAGGCAGACAGATAGACATCCTAAAAACAATGAACTGATTAAAGTTTGGTGGTCAAAGTTCAAAGTTCAAGGTCACTGTGACCTCAAGTCCCTCTGATACGTCTGTCCTGTTCTCGTGAACGCGATATCTCAAGAATGCTTTGAGGGAATTTCTTCAAACTTGGCAAAAACATTCACTTGGTACAAAGGATGACCTCATCGGATTTTGGAGGTTAAAGGTCAAAGGTGTTCGATTTAACTCGAAGATGAATGGATATGATTTCGTGGAAATGATGTATTTTCTTTGTGAGGTATGAACAAATAAACGATAATACAACAAGCAGTTTAATGAAGCAAGATGAAATCTTCTCACACCAATGAAATGTGCTTCAGGTCTGCTGAGTGGGAAGTTACAGAGAATCATAATAGCAAAGGATATTATAAATAAATATAAGGTAATCATTAATCTGGCTGTAACAATGGTCAAAGATCACTTTAGAGTTCACGTCCATTTCCCACTACGAACGGTAATATCGCAGGAAATCGCTGCTATAGTCCACTATAGTTCACTATAGTCCACTATGGTTCACTATCGTCCGCTATGGTCCACTATAGTCCATTATAGTTCACTATAGTCCGCTATAGTCCACTATAGTCCGCTATAGTCCACTATAGTCCACTATGGTTCACTATAGTCCACTATGGTTCACTATCGTCCGCTATGGTCCACTATAGTCCATTATAGTTCACTATAGTCCACTATAGTCCGCTATAGTCCGCTATAGTCCACTATAGTCTGCTATAGTTCACTATGGTCCAATATAATACACTACATGGATACCACAGAGTAGAGGTAACTGAGTCCCCCTAGAAGGCCACAGCAAGCTCATCTAAATTTCCTTTTTTTTTTTTTTTAAATACTCTTTTGTGTTTAACTTTTCAAAGGTGTGCAAAGTGATTCGTGAAGTTTTCACGGTAAAAAGCTTCTTTCTTATAAACCCCACATCTGGTTTCCAGAGGCCGGTGCCAAAATGTTTCTCCTCATTGTAATTATTCATCCTGTTTATACCCACCAGTGAACCCCCCCCCCCCCCCCCACCACCTCCGCACGTTTCATAGGAAAAATAAATTATACAACATAGTGCAAAGTTCAGCTCAGAGTGCTGAACGATGACACTTCATCAGAAACTAATCTGAGATGAGATCGATTATTGAAACATGGAACTGATTGAGTAACTCTGTCAGCTGATGTTTGTCTGATGTTAGTTTCACTAACGTGGATCAGACCGAGCAACCAGACATGAATACCGGCTGAAGTAAACGCAATAAAACACACAGGCAGTCGTTAGAGAGGCGAGACGCAATAAAACCCGATGTTATTATTGAAACTTGAGGCCACAGATGTACAGATGTACAGATTTACAGATTTACAGATGTACAGATTTACAGATTGTTGATCTCTGTAAATTCAGTCAATTTTTTTGCTTCAGGATTGAGTTACCAGGTCGTCTCCAAGGAAACCGTCAACATTTCCGCTATAGTTCGCTATAGATCATTATAGTTCACTATAGTTCACTATAGTTCACTATAGTCCACTATAGTGAACTATCATCCGCTATAGTTCGCTATCATCCGCTATAGTTCGCTATCATCCGCTATAGTTCGCTATCGTCCGCTATAGTCCGTTATAGTCCGCTATAGATCACTATAGTCCGCTATAGTCCACTATAGTCCACTATAGTCCGCTATAGTCCACTATAGTTCACTATAATCCACTGTAGTCCGCTATAGATCACTATAGTCCACTATAGTCCGCTATAGTTTGCTATCATCCGCTATAGTTCGCTATCGTCCGCTATAGTCCATTATAGTCCGCTATAGATCACTATAGTCCACTATAGTCCGCTATAGTCCGTTATAGTCCGTTATAGTTCACTATAGTTCACTATAATCCAATGTAGTCCGCTATAGATCACTATAGTCCACTATAGTCTGCTATAGTTCGCTATCATCCGCTATAGTTCGCTATCGTCCGCTATAGTCCGTTATAGTCTGCTATAGATCACTATAGTCCGCTATAGTCCACTATAGTCCACTATAGTCCGCTATAGTCCACTATAGTTCACTATAATCCACTGTAGTCCGCTATAGATCACTATAGTCCACTATAGTCCGCTATAGTTCGCTATCATCCGCTATAGTTCGCTATCGTCCGCTATAGTCCATTATAGTCCGCTATAGATCACTATAGTCCACTATAGTTCACTATAGTTCACTATAGTCCGCTATAGTTCGCTATCATCCGCTATAGTTCGCTATCGTCCGCTATAGATCACTATAGTCTACTATAGATCACTATAGTCGGCTATAGTCCACTATAGTTCACTATAGTCCGCTATAGATCACTATAGTCCGCTATAGATCACTATAGTCCGCTATAGTCCACTATAGTTCACTATAGTCCACTATAGTCCGCTATAGTTCGCTATAGATCACTATCATCCGCTATAGTCCGCTATAGTTCACTACACTCTGCTTTAGTTCGCTATCGTCCGCTATAGTTCGCTATAGATCACTATAGTCCACTATAGTCCGCTATAGTCCACTATAGTCCACTATAGTCCGCTATAGTTCGCTATAGATCACTATCATCTGCTATAGTCCGCTATAGTTCACTACACTCTGCTTTAGTTCGCTATCGTCCGCTATAGTTCGCTATAGATCACTATAGTCCGCTATAGTTCACTATCATCCGTTATAGTCCGCTATAGTCCACTATATATCACTATACTCCACTATAGATCACTACCTGGATACCACAGAGTGGAGGTAACTGAGTCCCCCTAGAAGGCCACAGCAAGCTCATCTAAATTTCCTTTTTTTTTTTTAAATACTCTTTTCTGTTCGACTTTTCAAAGGTGTGCAAAGTGATTCGTGAAGTTTTCACGGTAAGAAGCTTCTTTCTTATAAACCCCACATCTGGTTTCCAGAGGCCGGTGCCAAAATGTTTCTCCTCATTGTAATTATTCATCCTGTTTATACCCACCAGTGAACCCCCCCCCCCCCACCTCCACACGTTTCATAGGAAAAATAAATTATACAACATAGTGCAAAGTTCAGCTCAGAGTGCTGAACGATGACACTTCAGCAGAAACTAATCTGAGATGAGATCGATTATTGAAACATGGAACTGATTGAGTAACTCTGTCAGCTGATGTTTGTCTGATGTTAGTTTCACTAACGTGGATCAGACCGAGCAACCAGACATGAATACCGGCTGAAGTAAACGCAATAAAACACACAGGCAGTCGTTAGAGAGGCGAGACGCAATAAAACCCGATGTTATTATTGAAACTTGAGGCCACAGATGTACAGATTTACAGATTTATAGATACAGATTTACAGATTTACAGATTTACAGATGTACAGATTTACAGATGTACAGATGTACAGATTTACAGATTTTCAGATTTACAGATTTACAGATTTACAGATTTACAGATTTACAGATGTACAGATTTACAGATGTACAGATGTACAGATTTACAGATTTACAGATTTACAGATTTTCAGATTTACAGATTTACAGATTTACAGATTTACAGATGTACAGATTTACAGATTGTTGATCTCTGTAAATTCAGTGAATTGTTTTGCTTCAGGATTGAGTTGCCAGGTCGTCTCCAAGGAAACCGTCAACATTTCTTTTTCATCTGTTTTAAAGTCAATAATGATGCCGAACCACGACTGGATTAAAACTTCCCTTTCAGTGTAAAAACCTTTATCTTGATGTCCCTGCATATAAAACTGGATATAAAGTAGTTGAAAGCAACACTAACATGCAAAGAAGAAAGAAGAAATCTGAAGACTTTGATCTTTCTCGTAATTTAGTTCATAAATATTTGACACTATTTTCTGTATTGTCTTCTCTGCCATGTCACTTATTTTATATCACTTTTTGTTTATGTGTTCTAAAAATATATTTCGTTTTATTGTGAAGCACCTTGTATTGCAAAGAAAAGTTGACTTGATTTGACTGTTAATGATGTAATGATGTCATATAATCAGATATCAGTGAGAGGGTCCAGAACAGGACTTGTACTTTAATATTTGACTGATATTTGGCTGATAATATTTGAATACTTTGGATACAGGACTTTTTCCTTGTAATGGATTATTTGAATGGAGTAGTTTTACTTTTTGACTTCCTTTAATAGAAGAGCGCCCCCTTTCGGTGGAGTTTGAACTGTTCACTTCAAGGAACTTGTGGTTTTATGTTTTTACCAGAATAAATGTTCACTTCGATTTATTTGGTGTCCTTGAGTGGAAGCAGCTGCGCCGCATGTTGCTTCATCTCGGCTCCTTTCGGTGTTTCTCGGTTCGTGGTCTGGAGCTGGTCGTGGCGCTGTTGTTCTGCAGGATCTCAGGAGGAAGCTGCACCTTTTTGCAGCATAGAAACCGAAAGTGTCCGCGGATGGTGATCCACTACAGAGGAGTGGCCTCCTCCTGCACCTCCTTTATAGAGCCATCAGACTGATGTCAGCATGTTCATCCATCGGGTCTCTTCCACAGACATGGAGCTCGTTCTGCTCATCTCTCTCTTCCTGCTGACTGCAAACACGTTTGGAGACGGAACCGGTGAGAGAAAGATTTCTGTCGTCTCATCATCATCTGCAGTTTTGCTTGTGTTTAATTGTTCAAAGTGAGCAGCTGTTAGATTAACGAGGAGACATCAGCCTCCAACTGCATTTTAACATAAAGGTAACGCAGATTAAGGTGACGTCATTCAGTGAAATCCTCCTCCTGGTTATTTACAGTCCTATAATACTCATTAATTGGATGTGTTGCATCATTTGGAGGTGTTTTTAAGTTTCGACGTGGGCCGGAAGTGCACTGCTTCCTTTTTATTGTGCAAGAAAAAAAAGACGTTTTAAAAGCAAATTTCTTGCACTACGTTGTGTTGTCTCCACCTGCTGGTGGTAAGAAGGTACTACACACCAGCACCACCAGCAAACATCCTGCAAACAGGTTATTTTAAACAGGTGCTGCACTCATGATAATATGCTTCATGTTTCAGGTCCAGATGTCCTCGTTGTTGTCCCAGAGGGGAGTGAAGCCATCTTACCCTGTTCTCCCACCAACAAGGAGAACATTGTACGAAAGCTCTTCATCTGGAATAAAGATGGTCAGAAGGAGGTTTTCTTCTACGATGCAGGAATCGACTCCACTAACAGACGTTCAGGTCAAGATGAGCAGTTCAGAGGACGAGTCTTTTATTTTCCAAACCAGCTGAAGAACAGCAACGCCTCCATCGTTATCCGACACACAACGACTGCAGACAGCGGAGACTACACCTGTTCTTTTCCACGTCTTCAGCCACAAGGACAAATATTCACCGTGAAGCTCGTTGTTCGTGAGTACAATATCTTTGAAAGCATCTTAAAAAGTGGGAACAGCCGAGGTCAGATGAGGATGAACCGCTGCTGAACTCTGACTTTGAAGGTGTTTTCTGAATATGAACCAGTTGTAGCACACACAGTGCAGATGTAGAAATCAGTGACATCATCAATCAAGATTCTCCGTTGATTTCTCCTGATCTGACTGATAAAGTAGAAATCTGTGTAAAAGCAGCATTTTAGGCTAAATAAACATTTTTAAACTCTCTTGAAATAACCACAAAAAAAAGGTGTATTTCTGAGCTTTTTAAATCAGTTTAAAATCAGCACAATCTTAAATAATACATCAATAAAATGCACATGAATGCAGCGGTAATATTAAACATCATATAAAACAGTAAAACACTGACAGGGAGTGTTAACTGCACAATTCACAGTGTGTACATTTACTTTTCATACTTCTAGTAGCTGCAGACTTTTACTGAAGTCAAGTTTTGAATGCAGGACTTTAACTTGCATGCAGAGCCCCCCACCACCCCCCACACACACACACACACACACACAAAAGAAATGTCAACCAAATTGAATTAAAATGAACTAATCCCCAGTATTTCCATGTAACCTGAGCTGCAGTAACACATCCTGGTTTTTGTTATCATTTGCAGAAGCAGAGAACGACACGTTTCAGCTCGTTTCCTCTTCGTCTGCCTCCCACACTCAAATGGCTTTTTATTTTATTTTCTGATGAAGCAGAAATACCTGTTTGTGTGGTGACACTTATCTGGATGAAGAGTGAGATTATGTGATAAATGTGAAGATCTGTCAGCTGTCTAAAAAGATTCCTTCATTTGGCCTCTTTACTGCTGCTGAGCTGGAATGTCACACCTGCATTCATTGTGTTTTTCTGACCACAAGGAGACCACAGCAGTTATCTCAGTGTTGTTAGCTGAAGTCACTCCTTCTTCTTAGTTTTCTGGAGGTCCATCTGAAAATAATCCCTCATTCATTAGAAAAGAAGATTCAAGAAGACCTGGTTTTGGGGGCGTGTCTGTTTGATTGACAGGCCTGTGGTGCAGTCAGGTTACAGCTATCGGTGGGCGGGACGTAGTATCGTCAGGTTTCCAATCAGATCGGTCAGATCCACCTCTGGCTCCTCCCCCAGCTCGTCCAAATATGGTCACTTCCTGCTCCAAACCGCTCCGAACTATTAAAGATGGTGACGGACAGAATCTGAACTGGAGGATTCATAACGTTCACAAACCAATGATGACATCACTGATGGATGATGACATCACTGATGACATCACTGAACATTTCTGAATTAAATCCTCTTTCATAAAGGTTATAATGTTCAGTTTTTCTTTATTCAAACCGTTTTAGAGACATGTTGGTTCGACTGTATTTCATTAGACTGAAAGGTGTTCGGAGGAGGAGGAGGAGGAGGAGGAGGAGGAGGAAGAGGAGCAGAAGGAGAAGGAGGAAAAGACACATTTTTATTCACTGGTCTTTTTGTATCTTTCCATATTTACTTTCATATTTTGATTTAACATATTTTCATGTTGTTTTGTGCAGCACACAATGATACGCTGGTGTTTCAGAGGAGATGTGAGTCGTGTTCCCCGACAGATCGAACACACTGACTGATGCATGTTTTTGGTTTTTCAGGGTCAGATGTCACCAGGTTGATCGTGAAAGAGGACGATGATGCCATTTTAATGTGTTCCTTCTCTGAGAGCATCATCGACAATATGTTTGACTGGAAGAAGCAAGAGGATAAGAAGAAGGAGGTGTTCTTCTATAATAAGGGAAAACATTACAATAACGGCCGTTCAGGTCAAGATGAGCAGTTCAAAGGTCGAGTCTTTCATTTTGAAGACCGACTGAAGTCCGGTAACGCCTCCATAGTTATCAGAAAGACACAGCCGGTGGACAGTGGAAATTACACCTGTGATTTTCCACTTCATTCGCCACCAACACCAACCTACGTCGAGCTGATCATCCGTGAGTTCCTCCATGAAACCGTTCTGAGACGCCTGCTTATTTACAGACGCGGCTGGTTCAAGAGTCCCAGATGGACTCAAGTCAGAATAAAAACACCGAGCGTGGACGAGGTCTTCAGATGGAGAAGTGTTTCATCTAATCTCAGATTAAATTCGAGGCTCCGCTCTCCATCTGTTGATGTGGAAGTGTTTTCAGTTTCACAGTAAAAAGTGAGGCCTCATGTTAGTGGATGTGCCGCGATAATGACCCTTTCTTATAGTTTGTTTCCTGGCAGAGGCTGAAGTCTTGTTTATGTCGGTGTGAACCGTCGCGGAGCCGCAGAGGCTTTCATGGCTCGTGTGCTCTCTCCTCGGCAGTAGGGAGGACATGCAGAGAAAGACGGAGACGAGATGACGTGACCGCTGCAGAGCTGCACAACGCTGAGGAAGACTCGCTGTGTTTAAACTGATGAGCATGTGACCACTGTGTCTGTCCATGAGGCCGTCTGAGGGCTCTCAAAACCTGCAGCTCAGCTTATCTTAGCCTGGTTTAACTTAGTTTAGCTTGATTTAGCACCAAGACTGTGAACGCTGGAGAAAAAGATAAACAGGCTCTGACCAAAGATAACAGCTCCTCTAAAACTCACTATTTAACAGGTTATATCTCATTATTTGAATCCACAGGAACAGAAAGTGATCATGTGACCGTTTTTACAGGAGGATGCGTGTTGGATTATTTCCTGGTTGCAACACGTCAGCTGCTGCTCCTGGTTAAGAAAAAACAAACCTGTAAAACCTCAAATTATTTATTTTACACTTTAGTTTGAGTCCCAATGAAACAAATGAAACTTGAAGTGTTATTCAGTGAGCTTTAGAGTTACTTCTGAGTGGGTTCATCACCTTTAGATCAGTGAGCTGGAGGTTATAGTGACTATTTATCACAACTCTAAATCAAACTAAAAAATGAGAAGACCACTGATGCATCATGGGAATGAAGGACGATAAAAGAAATCCACTCTGCAAACAAAGTTTTTCTTTTTTGTTGAACAGAGTTTATATTTCGTGACTTCTGCTGCCTCATTGGTTAAAAGCGTCGACCTCCCCAGGTGCATGCTGGTCCTTCACCTGCCTGCCTACCTGTATAATGTGAGCCATCAGATTGATGTTGATCCACCCGGACGTGTTTTCCGACTCTGATTTCAACCCATCCAGGACGGATAGAAACCAGCCTCGTCTGTAAATGCGCCAGGACGTTTATAAAATCTAAAACTGTGGTTTCCTCTCGCAGTTTTAGATCATAAATAATATTTGTAATAAATATTAGAGTTTTCTTTTTTCTCAGTTTTACCTGACTGCCAAGTTGATGTCACTGAAACATGTCTAACATGTGTTTTATTTCCCCTTTTAGAGAAAATCTTAACCTCTTAGGGTTTCTCATATTCATGCTCATTGCTGCCTCTTTACACCGACCAACCTGAACCTGTTTATGGTTTCAGCAGCATAAAGAGCCGGTTCACGTCTGCGTATCGCTGTGAAATAATCTCTCTGTGGTTTCATGTTCTGTTTCAGTCATATTTGTAGCTCTAACACTGTTAATGGGTTGAAGGATTTCACAGATAAGGGATGAGGCTTTGTTGTTTTTAACCTTCCCCTTCATATTTAAAGTACAGTAAATCACTCATAATAAGATCAATCAGGCTGAAATTCACAGGATTTCATCTTTATTCTATCTGCAATATTTGTGCCAAACTTCACTTTGATAGACAGAAGCGGCTCCAAGATATTTATGAAAGTGCAGCACAGAGCATCTCCAGCAGATGACTGCAGAGCTCCACAAGAACCTCTCTGAAGTGAATAAATAATGATGATAAAGCCTTTTTAAAATACTCAAAAAAAGCCACAAGAAGACAAAGTTGTTAAATTTAAACTATAAAAATATCATCCTAATATTTAGATAAAGATTTATTAAAATAATAATTATTTAATTCGGTCTATTTTGAGAGATATCAACAGTTTCTCTGATCTGTTTGTGTTCCGCTGTGACAGAGCGACAAACTGCCTTAACTTCCATATATGGTCCGACAGGTAATTTTACCAGCTCCAAAGTCAGACTGTTTACACGGCGCTGACTTTCAATTGGACGACAGTAGCTGTCAATAACATTCACGTGGTACCTGCCTGAAGATGCTCTTCTCTGATTGGCTGATCGAGTTGAAAGTCCGACAGGTCCGTCATTTTACGTCGTAGAAAGATGCTGATTGGTTCGTTTTGTTCCCGGGCGTTCACTGATTTCACAGACACCGAACATCATTGGTCAAATCTTTTGTCATTACTTTATAATTGATCGAGATGTCGGTGTTTAAAACGTTTAAGGAGCTGCGATCAAACTAAACGAGGGAAATAATTCACTTTTATTCGATTTATTTTGACTTCCGCTTGAACTTAAACGAGCTGAATGTAATAGGTGGAGTTTTGTTCTTTAAAACGAGCCGCAGTTTGTTGATAAATGTTTGTTTTTCGATCCATAAATGACTTTTAACGGTGATGCGACAGGTTAGCAGGTAAATTGCGAACTATTTACTGCCGTAAAGCGAAATGTGATTATTTTAATGTCGAAAATCCTTCGACGAGATTCATGAGTTTGTTGAAAAACCGAACTTTTAACCTTTAAAATGAGGTATAATATGTCTGTGCTGACCTTCCCGGTCAACGTAAAAATATACCGTATATTAATTTATGAATTTTAAGTGTAAATATCGGGTCGCATACAACCTCCGCACTTCAAAAGGTTAAAAGACAGAACATCGGAGAAAATCCCAGGTGAGTCCTGAATTTGAGTATCAGATATCTGATATCTCTGATCACCACATCTCTACCTGGATGTGACGTCACTCATCCCTGATAAGTGACGACATTTTTACGTCAACATCTCTTCGAGTTGTTGCACTTTGAATAAAGTAAAAAGTTCACCATCATTATTACAAAGGAAGTAATCTAACCTGTAATTAAGGTTCATTAGTGACTTCTGGTTGATTCCATCAACTTTATTTAAACCACCTGTGACGATATTAATGCAGTAATATTGAAGAAGCTGCAAACATCTATTGAATTCATTCTGTATTTTCCTGTATATAATTTAACTTTTAGTGATCAATGTGATCTGGCTGCTAAAACAGCAACTTCCTCTTTACATTCATAAAATACTGCATTATATAAACATATTTAAATGAGTCAGAAATACAGTTTAAAATGTTATTCAAACATTAAGTTCTGTCAAACAATGCTGGGAGGTGAAATTAAGCTCCACAGTACTGTGCTTTTCTTTTCTTTTAACACTTTGTAAAACGCTGAATATGGAAAATGATTTTAATCTGTTGTTTATTCTGTGTTCTCAGGTGCATCTCCAAAGCCTTATGTCACAATAATTAATGCAACCAAAAATGGCCGGGCTCTGCTGGAGTGTTCAGTTGAAGGAGCTTCTCCAGAACCGGTAGTCGAGTGGATGGACGGAGCTGGAAACATCCTTCATGCTGAAGAACCAGAGGTCACAAAAAACAAAGAGAAAGAAAACAGCTTCAACGTTATTCTCCTGATTAATGTGAACAAGTCCGACAGGTACACCTGTGTTTCTACACAGGAGAAGATCGACCATCAGATTTCTAATAAGATCTATGTGCCTATAAATGGTGAGTCCTTTTTTTGTTCTTTAAAAAAAAGTGATTGTTCATATATTACAAATACAAGTTTTCATAACTGTAAACACAAAGAAAGATATGTGAGGTCATCTGAGGTCATTGAGGTCATCTGAGGTCATCTGAGGTCATGTGAGGTCTTCTGAGGTCATTGAGGTCATCTGAGGTCATCTGAGGTCATCTGAGGTCATTGAGGTCATGTGAGGTCTTCTGAGGTCATCTGAGGTCATCTGAGGTCATTGAGGTCATGTGAGGTCATGTGAGGTCATGTGAGGTGTGTGACTCACTAAACTCTGATAAAACACTCCAGCAGGTAAATTGACAGGAACTGAGCCCAGAATGAAGTGAGTTCAGTCTGAATCCAGCTCCTTCATCTTTATCTGTGATATGAAACATGAGTGTTTCCAGCTGTGATCAGTCCCAGCAGCTGTACGAGCTGCACACGATCCACAGTCCCTCTCCGATCGTTACCTTCCTGCCGCTTGCTCGTGAGTCTGAGGACACAAACTGAGCTGGTTGAGACGTGACGTCCGACGTGTCCTCAGGGTTTCACTATTTACTGGAAAGAGTCCTTAAATAACTGATTGGGAGCATTTGTCCTCCTTCCACTGCTCCACTTCACATCATCTCAGGTTTATTCACATTTAAACACAACAGAGGTCGAACAAAGTTCAGCACATCATCAGAGTTAAAACAGCCGGATAGACTTTAAAAGTTCAAAGAAATAAGCAGTAAAAAATAAACAATAAAAAATATAAAGCCAAACAAAACACAAGAATGGAGGAGGAATAAAAAATGAATTAAATGGAGGTTTAATTTACACAGAAAAGATTTACAATCATCAGTTTAATCCTGAGAACAGAAACGTTCTTTGTTGGATTCACAGACTGAAAGTGAAAGTTTTGAAATAAGTCTCAGAGCGGAGACGTAATTTAACACCATGAGAGTTTCACTATTTACTGAAAACTGGAGCCTAAAATCTCTTTGTTTTCTCCACCTGACGTCTGCAGCGCCGGCCTCAGATAACAAACCCGTCTGTGAGCGTGTTTTCTGCTGACTCGGGAGTTAAACGCCGTCTGAAAGCAGAGTTCAGCCGAGTGGCGACTGTTGGAGTGAAAGTAGAAAGTAAACAGCTGACTGAACTCAGATCGTCCTCGTCTGGTCATAAATATTATAAATGTTCTCCTCCGACGTCAATAAATCCTGCAGGCCGGAAATCAAACCAGAGGAATGTAAGAGGTTCGAAACACCAGACTGAAACTGTACAGGTGTGTGTGTGTGTGTGTGTGTGTGTGTGTGTGTGTGTGTGTGTGTGTGTGTGTGTGTGTGTGTGTGTGTGTGTGTGTGTGTGTGTGTGTGTGTGTGTTTTATCACATTTTGTTTTGCTGCAGAAATAATAGTAAAATTCTGATATTTAAAATCAGTTTTCTGAGATTTAACCAACAATTATAAAGAAAGTTGTATTTTTATTATGTAAATTAGATGAACAACAATTATTACATGTTTAATCTGATAATTTAATTTAAATCAGAAGCCCAGTGATTTCTTTCCTTTTATTTGGTATCAGAAGAATGTGATGTTAGTTGAAGTGTTGTCTGAACGTGTTCAGTGTAAATGTGCTCATGTTGTCCATGGAGTCAGAAACAGTGTTCCTGCTGCAGTGATCACAGTGACTGAATTTAAACTTCAAGCTGATTTAAAATGAGTAGCGAATCAAACTGATGACATCCACTTATATTTAATTATGTTCTGATTTTATAGTCACCGATTTTCTCATCTGATTGTCCTCTTCATTTTTAATATGATGTAATCTCAATTTAAACAAGCTGAGACACAGATGGTAGGTAGGTAGGTATACACACAATTAACACACACAACTGGAATTTTTTTTTTTTTTTCACACACACAAACACACACTCACTACACACAATCTACACACAAACACACACACTCACTACACAAACTACACACAAACACACACACTCACTACACACAATCTACACACAAACACACACACACACACTACACACAAACACACACACACACACTCACTACACACAAACACACACACACACACTACACACAATCTACACACAAACACACACACACACTCACTACACACAATCTACACACAAACACACACACAAACACACACAAGATGTTGGTTAACTATCTGATCTGGAGGAGACTCATGAAAACACATTTAGGAACTAAATCATCACAATCACATGTTTTTAAGATACAAGTGAAATTAATAAATAAATTATTGATCCGTGTTGAACCACAAATATTCAGAGGTTCACTGAAGTTCTTATTTTCTGTAAATTAATCGATGAGATGGAGACGAAGCGGTTTAATAACTGCAGCAGCAAACACATGAATCACATCAGAAACAATGAGGACACTTTAGTTTTTGTTCTGGATTATAAATTAAAGTGAAGATCAAAAGCAGGACATTATTATAACTCTACATTAATACAATAATAGCAGCTGGTGATTATTAATCCAACAGAGGAACTTCAAGGCTTCCTGTTCATATCAAACACTTCCTGTTTGAGAATAAAGTCACTGAAGCTGCTGAGACGCCCCCTGCTGGTTTCACCTGGAAACAACCTCATTGTTTATTCATTCACTTTAAAAAAAAAAAACTACTTTTAAAGCATCAAAGTACAGTTTGTCCAAACAGTAATATGAATATGAACACATTAAGATTAATGATGTGTATGCAGTTTATTCCAACCATGTTTCTGTGTATTTTAATGTGTTCTTCTAGTATTTAGGAGAATTTTAGATTTTCAGATGTTATTAAACTGTTAAAAACAGTTAAAGTTGTTATAATAAATGTCCCTGTTTACACTGAATGACATTTTTAAAGAAGCACAACTTTAAATGTTTTAAATGTAATAAATGTTCTGCTGTTACATCCTGAGAGTAACGTCACTGTCTTGTGTTTCAGCGAGTGGTGGGATGAGTACAGCTGCTGGAGGACATATTGTTGGACTTATTGTTGGACTTATCCTTGGACTTATCCTACTTTAGTTGTTGTTTATCAAAGTCACCGCAAAAATCAACCACCAGGTTAGTAGAAATAATGTCGTGTGTCGGCATGTGTTTAATGTGCAGACGATAGTCCTGTCAGTGTTTCCATCTGAAAGTCCACAGAGACGTCGGTCCAGTTCTCGTCCGGCTCCTCCGCTGTTCAAACTATCAGCAGCAGTCGTTCCGTATAAATTTACATTTTGTGACGTAAATTAATCGAAGCTGTAAATTATTCTGCATCGTAGCAGAATGTCATTTGACATGTTTTACATTTGGTTCCTCTTTTAGCTGATATTGAATCAGTGCTGGGAAACTTTGAGTGAAGTATTCCTGCTAAATCAGTTGTTTCTGCTGCTGCCGGCGTTCAGCTTCATCACAAACACAAACACAAACACAAACCCCGTTTATCCAAACCACTGGAGAGCTGACCCAACAGGAAGCATCCGGATGATTGACATGACAGAAAACCCAAATGGTCTGTTGGAATTAATTTTTTGATCAATATGAAAAACTAAAACGTATCAAATCCTTTTCAATGATAAGAATTCAAACACTCTAATTATATTCTGACACATGATGATGATGCTGAAGTTTTACTGCTCTTTACTATCATTATATACTTTATATTTGTTTTAAATCAGTCAAAAAACTAAACAACGAACTTTGTTTACAACTTTAATAAACAACAACAAATGTCCAGACGTGTTTTTTTTGTTTTTTTTGTTTTGCATCATAAAGCTACATTTGAAAAAAAAAATATTGTTTTATTTTTGTTAATAAATGTTTAGGACATGCCTTTTAAAATGATGCAACATCTCCCGTCTGAGGGGACGTTCACTCGTCCTGTTAAACTCAGCAGTGTTCAGCGTCACATCTGAAAAACTCATTAACTCAACACTGTTTGAGGATTTTAGGTTGGACGTTTTTGTACTACAGCATCTTGGATAATTTAATAAACATTTTACAGTCAGAACAGGATGAAGATAAACTGGATCTTTGCTGATGTAACTCTGTTTTCTGTTTTGCAGGTCGACGATAAGATAAAAGATGAAACAACTTCTCCAGGACGGTCAGCAGAATGTCTGACGTCGGTGTGACGTTTCAAGCAGATTGTCTGAATGTGTGTTTGTCTGTTTGGGTAATTTTGTACAAATTCCTTCTTTGACTTTACTTGAATATTTCCTATTAATGCAGCTTTTATCCTTCTCCACCCTCCACCACAGTTCAGAGGCTGATGTTGTTGTTGTTGTTGTTTACTCCTTTTGTCCGGCAGCTTTAGTTACATTAAAGGATTTACAGGTTTTTTGTTTTATCTCCTTCCTGTCCAGTTAAAACCACGTATCTCTAAAGTTTGGGATCTTGAAGGATTAAATGTTTCTTTATGTTGATCAAATTAAAAACCCAGTTGTGTTTTCTGGGTCTTCTACTGCTGCATGTCTACTGCATCTTTTTATGCTGTAACATCAAACTATCTTCTGCATTTTACTTCCTGGATAAATGAAAGAATTAAAATCACCTTCAGAGCTCTTTGAGACAAATTACATCAATTTACAATTTGGAGCTTTTAAAATAAAGTTAATTTGACAATAAAATGGAGTGAAAATAAAATAATTTGATTGAAAATCAGGACAATTAAAGACAAAGAAGCAACGCAGAAGGACGTGAACAACCAAACTAGGAGGACACATGCTTGGTGGACAGTGGGAACAAAAACAGACCAATAATTATGACCAGAAAACTCCTGACTGATCATTTAACACCTGATTCAAGATTCATATCTGGACCATGTTGAGGTTAAAATAATATGAACAAGATGTTAAATTCTGAGTATCAGGAAGAATTAAAGGTCCGTTTGTTTTGTTTTAAAGTTCAAATCAAAGCAGCATTTCTGAGACCTGCTTAAACCCAATTTAATCGTGCACACAATATACGATATAATCATTTAATATTTCTCGAGATGATCTATGATGTTCAAATAGTTCACTTTGATCTGTAATCCTTTATCACATTACTGTAACTGAGTTCAACATTGACCTGAAGCCTGCTGTCCTTCACATGAATGTGAATGTTTTTGAAGCTAAACTTTAAAATAGCTTTTGTGACTTTTGTTATTTGTATTTTTTTCATCATATTGTTGTTTTCTGTGAGTACAGTCACACATTGTTGGTGACTGATACGAGAATTTATGTTGTCAAATGATGAACCTGTAGTTTATCATCTCATTTTAGATGGTGCTTCATTTCTCCACTAATAAATAAATATAACATAAAACTGCCTGTTGTGACTGTTTTTATGTTTGTTGTGTCTTTGATAAGAGAACCAGAAATGATTTTACTGTATTGATCAGATTTTGTTTTTAATGAAAGACTTTTGAAGGAGCAGAAACATTTAGAGTGTTTCAGATATTCTGGATTTAAAACAGGACTTCTTCCCACTGTTTCCTGTTAAATTAGTGTCGTTTTATCCGGATAAACCTTCATTCATGTCTTTTCTTCTTCAGGCTTCTTTTTTCAATCCACAGTTTCACATTAAAACGCAGAGAATCCGCGTCTTGACGCTTTTATTGTGAAGGATCCTTGGCGGAAGTGCCGCCGGCTGCAGGAGCAGCTGTGGAAGTGAGCGTGTTTGAGGATGAGTGTTTGTCAGGAGTCGGTAACTGTCCTCAGTGATGTTCCGGGATGTTAAAGTGATGCTGAATCCTCGGAGGACTTCGACAACGATGGAGCTTCTTCCCCTCGTGTGTCTCTGTCTGCCGACTCGGTCTGGAAACACGTTGGACACCAAACCGGTGACAAACTCTCTGGTGACAAACACTGCAGCATCAGCCTCCACAGCACAGCTGATGTCATCCAGTCAGTGACGTCATCCAGTCACAGGTTTCCCTGTTTTTCCTTCCTCTTGAATATGATCTTTGTTCTGTGTTTACAGGTGCAGCTTCAAAACCCTCCATCACTATACTTGGTGAAACAGATGATGGAGTTCTGGTTCAGTGTTCAGTTTGAGGAGCTTCTCCAGAACCTAAAGTCCAGTTGAAGAACCGTTCTGGAAACACGGTTCCTGCTGCAGAACCACAGGTCACAGAAAGAGGAGGCAGCTACGACATCATCCTCCAAACTACTGTGAAGAAGACCGACTACTATCAATGTGTAGCTACACAGGAGGAGATCAACCACCAGATATCTGGTGAGACATACGTCATTGTTCCTGATCAACAAGGTGAGTTTCCTCCTCTTCCTGTTTTCATTCTTCATTGTTTGCGTGTCATTAATTTACAGAAATCAAACTGGAACGACGTCATCTGAGTAAATGAGTCGAAATGACGAATGAATTCTGTTGCTGTTTATGACAAAAACTAAAATGTTGAAATGTTTTGATGAGCATTTTATATTATTTTAGTATATTTTGTGTTATGACCCGGTTCTTGGCCGCAGCAAAGACGGAGCTCAGCAGAGGTTTAACAAAAAGAAATGCATCTTATAATCAAACTTCACAAAAGATGCATCTGAGGTGATGCAGACAGGAGCTGATGACTGAACAGGTTCCAATCCAGGATACAACAACAACAAAAGAAGTGAAGCAACGTAGACAGAGACTGAAACTGAAACCACCACCTGGTGAGACTTTCTTTAGAACAGAGTAGTTGAAGGACCAGATCATTTCATCAGGAGAAGCTGGTGAGTTCACTGACTGCAGTTTTGTCCCTTGTGATCAGGAGCAGGTGAGGAGGAGCTGCGACAGCCCGGACAGCTCAAAGCGTGGCTATCTGACGTTCTGCTGTCGCGGACCGGCGTGTCTATTTCACGCGTTGCCGTGATACGCGGTCGGCAGGTCGCATGACATCGACTCCAGCCGGCGTCTCTTTGACGTCCGCTTCAGTTCATGAAAGTCAGCAAACTGATAGAAATGGAAATAAAGACGGAGCCGGCAGATTTCACTCTTAGTGCAATTCATGTTGGAACAAAAAGGACAGTCTGTCCTCAAGGACTCATGAAGGGAGAGACAGTCTGTCCTCAAGGACTCATGAAGGGAGAGACAGTCTGTCCTCAAGGACTCATGAAGAGAGAGACAGTCTGTCCTCGATATAGTGCTTCAGGTCTGCTGAGTGGGAAGTTACAGAGAATCATAATAGCGCAGGATATTATAAATAAATATAAGGTAATCATTAATCTGGCTCTAACAGTGATCAAAGGTCACTTTAGAGTTCACATCCATTTCCCACTATGAACGGTAATATCGCAGGAAATCGCTGCTATAGTCCACTATAGTTCACTATAGTCCACTATAGATCACTATAGTCCACTAAAGTCCACTAAAGTCCACTATAGTTCACTATAGATCACTATAGTCCACTAAAGTCCACTATAGTTCACTATAGTTCACTACAGTCCGCTATAGTTCGCTATCGTCCGCTATAGTCCGTTATAGTCCACTATAGTTCACCATAGTCCACTATAGTCCACTATAGTCCACTATAGTTCACTATAGTCCACTATAGTCCGCTATAGTCCACTATAGTCCGCTATAGTCCACTATAGTTCACTATAGTCCGCTATAGTCCGCTATAGTTCGCTATAGATCACTATCATCCACTATAGTC